>NC_060195.1:71816133-71828633 GCF_021184085.1 Oncorhynchus gorbuscha | reverse complement strand
GTAGAACCCTAGTTAGTGATACAGTAGAACCCTAGTTAGTGATACAGTAGAACCCTAGTTAGTGATACAGTAGAACCATAGTTAGTGATACAGTTTAACCCTAGTTAGTGATACAGTAGAACCCTAGTTAGTGATACAGTTAGTTGTGATACAGTAGAACCCTAGTTAGTGATACAGTAGAACCCTAGTTAGATACAGATAGTTAGTGAGAACCCTAGTTAGTGATACAGTAGAACCCTAGTTAGTGATACAGTAGAACCCTAGTTAGTGATACAGTAGAACCCTAGTTAGTGATACAGTAGAACCCTAGTTAGTGATACAGTAGAACCCTAGTTAGTGATACAGTAGAACCCTAGTTAGTGATACAGTAGAACCCTAGTTAGTGATACAGTAGAACCCTAGTTAGTGATACAGTTTAAACCTAGTAAGTGATACAGTAGAACCCTAGTTAGTGATACAGTAGAACCCTAGTTAGTGATACAGTAGAACCATAGTTAGTGATACAGTTTAACCCTAGTTAGTGATACAGTAGAACCCTAGTTAGTAGTTAGTGATACAGTAGAACCCTAGTTAGTGATACAGTAGAACCCTAGTTAGTTAGTGATACAGTAGAACCCTAGTTAGTGATACAGCATAACCCTAGTTAGTGATACAGTAGAACCCTAGTTAGTGATACAGTTTAAACCGAGTAAGTGATACAGTAGAACCCTAGTTAGTGATACAGTTTAACCCTAGTTAGTGATACAGTAGAACCCTAGTTAGTGATACAGTAGAACCCTAGTTAGAGATACTTGAGAACCCTAGTTAGTGATACAGCATAACCCTAGTTAGTGATACAGTAGAACCCTAGTTAGTGATACAGTAGAACCCTAGTTAGTGATACAGTTTAACCCTAGTTAGTGATACAGTAGAACCCTAGTTAGTGATACAGTAGAACCCTAGTTAGTGATACAGTAGAACCCTAGTTAGAGATACTTGAGAACCCTAGTTAGTGATACAGCATAACCCTAGTTAGTGATACAGTAGAACCCTAGTTAGTGATACAGTAGAACCCTAGTTAGTGATACAGAACCCTAGTTAGTGATAACCCTAGTTAGTGAAAGCCAGTTAGAACCCTAGTTAGTGATACAGTAGAACCCTAGTTAGTGATACAGTTTAAACCTTAGATAAAGTGATACAGTAGAACCCTAGTTAGTGATATAGTAGAACCATAGTTAGTGATATAGTAGAACCCCAGTTAGTGATAACCCTAGTTAGTGATCTAGTAGAACCATAGTTAGTGATATAGTAGAACCCCAGTTAGTGATAACCCTAGTTAGTGATCTAGTAGAACCATAGTTAGTGATATAGAACCATAGTTAGTGATATAGTAGAACCCCAGTTAGTGATAACCCTAGTTAGTGATCTAGTAGAACCATAGTTAGTGATATAGTAGAACCCTACTTAGTGATAGTTAGTGTAGAACCCCAGTTAGTGATAACCCTAGTTAGTGATCTAGTAGAACCATAGTTAGAGATATAGTAGAACCCCAGTTAGTGATAACCCTAGTTAGTGATCTAGTAGAACCCTAGTTAGTGATTCGCTGCTGTAGGACATGGTGTGAACAGACTATGTCTCTCTTCATATATATGGAGCCTCAAAGCACCGTTATTCTGAAGTGTGGAGCTCAGCAGGTTAATGGCCCTTGAGGTTATTTCAGGCTTCGCTTTTCATCCCATAAACTCGGTTTTAAACTATGTTTATTGTTTAAACTCTTTCTATTGCCAAGATGGAGTCAAAATAATTGTTTGTTTACTCCAGAGACTCAAAGCTGCTCAGATCAGATTTATCAGAGACAGGACATCGACTCAGTACTGGTACTTCCTGTATATAGCCGTGTTATTACCTGGTACTTCCTGTATATAGCCATGTTATTACCTTCCTGTATATAGCCATGTTATTACCTGTTACTTCCTGTATATAGCCATGTTATTACCTGGAACTTCCTGTATATAGCCATGTTATTACCTGTTACTTCCTGTATATAGCCATGTTATTACCTGGTACTTCCTGTATATAGCCGTGTTATTACCTGGTACTTCCTGTATATAGCCATGTTATTACCTTCCTGTATATAGCCATGTTATTACCTGTTACTTCCTGTATATAGCCATGTTATTACCTGGAACTTCCTGTATATAGCCATGTTATTACCTGGTACTTCCTGTATATAGCCATGTTATTACCTGGTACTTCCTGTATATAGCCATGTTATTACCTGGTACTTCCTGTATATAGCCATGTTATTACCTGGTACTCCCTGTATATAGCCATGTTATTACCTGGTACTTCCTGTATATAGCCATGTTATTACCTGGAACTTCCTGTATATAGCCATGTTATTACCTGGTACTTCCTGTATATAGCCATGTTATTACCTGGTACTTCCTGTATATAGCCATGTTATTACCTGGTACTTCCTGTATATAGCCATGTTATTACCTGGTACTTCCTGTATATAGCCATGTTATTACCTGGTACTCCCTGTATATAGCCATGTTATTGCCTGGTACTTCCTGTATATAGCCATGTTATTACCTGGTACTTCCTGTATATAGCCATGTTATTACCTGGTACTCCCTGTATATAGCCATGTTATTACCTGGTACTCCATGTATATAGCCATGTTATTACCTGGTACTTCCTGTATATAGCCATGTTATTACCTCCTGTATATAGCCATGTTATTACCTCCCTGTATATAGCCATGTTATTACCTGGTACTCCTGTATATAGCCATGTTATTACCTCTCCTGTATATAGCCATGTTATTACCTCCTGTATATAGCCATGTTATTACCTGGTACTCCCTGTATATAGCCATGTTATTACCTCCCTGTATATAGCCATGTTATTACCTGGTACTCCTGTATATAGCCATGTTATTACCTCCTGTATATAGCCATGTTATTACCTGGTACTTCCTGTATATAGCCATGTTATTACCTCCCTGTATATAGCCATGTTATTACCTCCTGTATATAGCCATGTTATTACCTGGTACTCCCTGTATGTAGCCATGTTATTACCTCCTTTATATAGCCATGTTATTACCTCCCTGTATATAGCCATGTTATTACCTGGTACTTCCTGTATATAGCCATGTTATTACCTCCCTGTATATAGCCATGTTATTACCTCCCTCTATATAGCCATGTTATTACCTGGTCCTCCCTGTATATAGCCATGTTATTACCTCCCTGTATATAGCCATGTTATTACCTCCCTCTATATAGCCATGTTATTACCTGGTACTCCCTGTATATAGGCATGTTATTACCTCCCTGTATATAGCCATGTTATTACCTGGTACTCCCTGTATATAGCCATGTTATTACCTGGTACTTCCTGTATATAGCCATGTTATTACCTCCCTGTATATAGCCATGTTATTACCTCCCTGTATATAGCCATGTTATTACCTGGTACTCCCTGTATATAGCCATGTTATTACCTCCCTGTATATAGCCATGTTATTACCTGGTACTCCCTGTATATAGCCATGTTATTACCTCCCTGTATATAGCCATGTTATTACCTGGTAATCCCTGTATATAGCCATGTTATTACCTGGTACTTCCTGTATATAGCCATGTTATTACCTGGTACTTCCTGTATATAGCCATGTTATTACCTGTATATGGTTATTACCTTCCTGTATATAGCCATGTTATTACCTGGTACTCCCTTTATATAGCCATGTTATTACCTGGTACTTCCTGTATATAGCCATGTTATTACCTCCCTGTATATAGCCATGTTATTACCTCCCTGTATATAGCCATGTTATTACCTCCCTGTATATAGCCATGTTATTACCTGGTACTTCCTGTATATAGCCATGTTATTACCTCCCTGTATATAGCCATGTTATTACCTCCCTGTATATAGCCATGTTATTACCTGGTACTCCCTGTATGTAGCCATGTTATTACCTCCCTTTATATAGCCATGTTATTACCTCCCTGTATATAGCCATGTTATTACCTGGTACTTCCTGTATATAGCCATGTTATTACCTCCCTGTATATAGCCATGTTATTACCTCCCTCTATATAGCCATGTTATTACCTGGTACTCCCTGTATATAGCCATGTTATTACCTCTTCCTGTATATAGCCATGTTATTACCTCCTCTATATAGCCATGTTATTACCTGGTACTCCCTGTATATAGCCATGTTATTACCTCCCTGTATATAGCCATGTTATTATTACCTGTATATAGCCATGTTATTACTCCCTGTATATAGCCATGTTATTACCTGGTACTCCTGTATATAGCCATGTTATTACCTCTTCCTGTATATAGCCATGTTATTACCTCCCTGTATATAGCCATGTTATTACCTGGTACTCCCTGTATATAGCCATGTTATTACCTCCTGTATATAGCCATGTTATTACCTGGTACTCCCTGTATATAGCCATGTTATTACCTCCCTGTATATAGCCATGTTATTACCTGGTAATAGCCCTGTATATAGCCATGTTATTACCTTCCTGTATATAGCCATGTTATTACCTGTATATAGCCATGTACTCCTGTATATAGCCATGTTATTACCTGGTACTTCCTGTATATAGCCATGTTATTACCTAGCCATGTACTTCCTGTATATAGCCATGTTATTACCTGGTACTCCTGTATATAGCCATGTTATTACCTGGTACTTCCTGTATATAGCCATGTTATTACCTACTTCCTGTATATAGCCATGTTATTACCTCCCTGTATATAGCCATGTTATTACCTCCCTGTATATAGCCATGTTATTACCTGGTACTCCCTGTATATAGCCATGTTATTACCTCCCTGTATATAGCCATGTTATTACCTGGTACTCCCTGTATATAGCCATGTTATTACCTGGTACTTCCTGTATATAGCCATGTTATTACCTGGTACTTCCTGTATATAGCCATGTTATTACCTGGTACTTCCTGTATATAGCCATGTTATTACCTGGTACTCCCTGTATATAGCCATGTTATTACCTGGTACTCCCTGTATAAATTGCTCGTGTCACTATTTCCCATTTTGTATGAAATATTTGACCTTTAACTCTGCATTGTTGGTAAACGACCCATAGGTAACCATGTTCTTCTTCACCTGTTGTTTACGAAGCATTTGACATATACAATTTTATATTCGATTTGAGGAGATGGAAGAGTTCAATTTAAACGCATGGCTACGCAGACGAGAGGAGAGAGAGAGAGAGAGAGAGAGAGAGAGAGAGAGAGAGAGAGAGAGAGAGAGAGAGAGAGACAGAGACAGAGACAGAGACAGAGACAGAGACAGAGACAGAGACAGAGACAGAGACAGAGAGAGAGACAGAGAGAGAGAGACAGAGAGAGAGAGAGAGACAGAGACAGAGACACAGACACAGACAGAGAGAGAGAGAGAGAGAGAGAGAGAGAGAGAGAGAGAGAGAGAGAGAGAGAGAGAGAGAGAGAGAGACAGAGAGAGAGACAGAGACAGAGACAGAGACAGAGACAGAGACAGAGACAGATGACAGAGACAGAGACAGAGACAGAGACAGAGACAGAGACAGAGACAGAGACAGAGAGAGAGAGAGAGAGAGAGAGACAGAGAGAGACAGAGAGAGAGAGAGAGAGACAGAGACAGAGACAGAGACAGAGACAGAGACAGAGACAGAGACAGAGACAGAGACAGAGACAGAGACAGAGACATAGACAATGACAGAGAGACAGAGACAGAGACAGAGACAGAGACAGAGACAGAGACAGAGACAGAGACAGAGACAGAGACAGAGACAGAGACAGAGACAGAGACAGAGACAGAGACAGAGACATAGACAGAGACAGAGACAGAGAGAGAGAGACAGAGAGAGAGAGAGAGACAGAGACAGAGACAGAGACAGAGACAGAGACAGAGACAGAGACAGAGACAGAGACAGAGAGAGACAGAGACAGAGACAGAGACAGAGACAGAGACAGAGACAGAGACAGAGACAGAGAGAACGGTTAGATCTCGGAGACTGAAAGGAAAGTGGCTATTAACCTCCCATATATTTACACTAATGGTGACAGGAAACAATTGACATTTTGAACGTGTGTCGTTGTGTTTCCTTATCAACACCGCGTCTCCAGGGACGATGTTGTCTTCTTCACTACCCGGACAGAGACAATCACTACATCTGTTTTCCGCGAGGAGGTTGAATGGAGACGAATGTTTCCATTAACACGATAGCAGGAAGGTATTGGTCTCTCCAGGGGCTATTTCTATTTCTATAGAGCTGGGTGGTTTCTACATATCCATTTAGGGGGGGGGTCTGCTGTTGCTGTTTTGAAGGCCAGTTTAGCCCTAAATCTTGGTCGATCTTGGCCTATCGATCTTGGCCTATCAAAAGGTCAGCATGAGAGTCAATATGTGTGATGATTACTGCGTCAATCAACTCCATCACATTCAGTCAGTCGCAATGAATGAGTGAAACAACGTGGAGATATCATCAATATCACAATCTACACCCTGAAACAACGTGGAGATATCTTCAATATCACAATCTACACCCTGAAACAACGTGCTTCAATATCACAATCTACACCCTGAAACAACGTGGAGATATCATCAATATCACAATCTACACCCTGAAACAAGGTGGCGATATCTTCAATATCACAATCTACACCCTGAAACAACGTGGAGATATCTTCAATATCACAATCTACACCCTGAAACAACGTGGAGATATCTTCAATATCACAATCTACACCCTGAAACAACGTGGAGATATCATCAATATCACAATCTACACCCTGAAACAACGTGGAGATATCATCAATATCACAATCTACACCCTGAAACAACGTGGAGATATCATCAATATCACAATCTACACCCTGAAACAACGTGGAGATATCTTCAATATCACAATCTACACCCTGAAACAACGTGGAGATATCATCAATATCACAATCTACACCCTGAAACAACGTGGAGATATCATCAATATCACAATCTACACCCTGAAGCAACGTGGAGATATCTTCAATATTACAATCTACACCCTGAAACAACGTGGAGATATCTTCAACATCACAATCTACACCCTGAAACAACGTGGAGATATCATCAATATCACAATCTACACCCTGAAACAACGTGGAGATATCTTCAATATCACAATCTACACCCTGAAACAACGTGGAGATATCATCAATATCACAATCTACACCCTGAAACAACGTGGAGATATCTTCAATATCACAATCTACACCCTGAAACAACGTGGAGATATCATCAATATCACAATCTACACCCTGAAACAACGTGGAGATATCATCAATATCACAATCTACACCCTGAAACAACGTGGAGATATCTTCAATATCACAATCTACACCCTGAAACAACGTGGAGATATCATCAATATCACAATCTACACCCTGAAACAACGTGGAGATATCTTCAATATCACAATCTACACCCTGAAACAACGTGGAGATATCTTCAATATCACAATCTACACCCTGAAACAACGTGGAGATATCATCAATATCACAATCTACACCCTGAAACAACGTGGAGATATCTTCAATATCACAATCTACACCCTGAAACAACGTGGAGATATCTTCAATATCACAATCTACACCCTGAAACAACGTGGAGATATCATCAATATCACAATCTACACCCTGAACGTGGACAACAACGTGGAGATATCATCAATATCACAATCTACACCCTGAAACAACGTGGAGATATCTTCAATATCACAAGTTCTGTTCCTGAAACTTGAGGAGATATCTCAATATGACAATCTACACCCTGAAACAACGTGGAGATTTCAATATCACAATCTACACCCTGAAACAACGTGGAGATATCTTCAATATCACAATCTACACCCTGAAACAACGTGGAGATTTATCAATATCACAATCTGCACCCTGAAACAACGTGGAGATATCTTCAACATGACAATCTATTCCCTGAAACAACGTGGAGATATCTTCAAATCACAATCTACACTCCTGAAACAACGTGGAGATATCATCAATATGACAATCTACACCCTGAAACAACGTGCAGATATCTTCAATATCACAATCTGCCCCTGAAACAACGTGAGATATCTTCAATATGACAATCTATTCCCTGAAACAAGTGCAGATATCTTCAAAACAATCTACACCCTGAAACAACGTGGAGATATCTTCAACATGACAATCTACACCCTGAAACAAGTGCAGTTTGGGAAACGGACTTTGCCTCCTCGAGTGCATCCCAACATGACACCCTATTCCCTATATAGTGCAGTTTGGGAAACGGACTTTGCGTCCTCGAGTGCATCTCAACATGACACCCTATTCCCTATATAGTGCAGTTTGGGAAACGGACTTTGCCTCCTCGAGTGCATCCCAACATGACACCCTATTCCCTATATAGTGCAGTTTGGGAAAAGGACTTTGCCTCCTCGAGTGCATCCCAACATGACACCCTATTCCCTATATAGTGCAGTTTGGGAAAAGGACTTTGCCTCCTCGAGTGCATCTCAACAGCATCAGCCAACATGACACCCTATTCCCTAAACATGGCACAATGCAGTGCAGTTTTGGCTGGAAACAGAGCCTCATTTGCCTCCTCTCCTGCATCCCAACATGACACTCCTCCATTCCCTCCTATCCTCCAGTTTGGGAAACAGACTTCCATCCCTCCTCTCCATCTCTCCATCCCTCCTATTCCCTATCCATAGTGCAGTTTGGGAAACATCCCTTTGCCTCCTCGAGTCCATCCCAACATGACACCCTATTCCCTACTATCCAGTGCAGTTTCCACCTCTCCTCCAGACTTTGCCTCCTCGAGTGCATCCCAACATGACACCCTATTCCCTCCTCTAGTGCAGTTTCCATCCGGACTTTGCCTCCCTCGAGTGCATCCCAACATGACACCCTATTCCCTATATAGTGCAGTTTGGGAAACGGACTTTGCCTCCTCGAGTGCATCTCAACATGACACCCTATTCCCTATATAGTGCAGTTTGGGAAACGGACTTTCCCTCCTCGAGTGCATCCCAACATGACACCCTATTCCCTATATAGTGCAGTTTGGGAAACGGACTTTCCCTCCTCGAGTGCATCTCCATGACACCCTATTCCCACCTCTAGTGCAGTTTCCGGACTTTCTCCTCCTCATCCCTCCTCCCACCTCTCCTCCATCCCTCCTCTCCATCCACTCCTCCATTCCCTCCTCTCCACCTCTTCCATCCCTCCTCTCCCTCCTCTCCTCCATCCCAACATGACACCTATTCCTCCATATCTTTCCCTCCTCTGCAGTCTCCTCCATCCCTCCTCTCCCTCCCCTCCTCCATCCCTCCTCTCCACCTCTCCTCCATCCCTCCTCTCCCATCCCAACATGACACCCTATTCCCTATATAGTGCAGTTTGGGAAACGGACTTTGCTCTCCTCCATCCCTCCTGCATCCCAACATCTCCCCTATTCCCTCTAGTGCCTTTCCATCCCTCCTCTCCACCTCTCGAGTCCATCCCAACATGACACCCTATTCCTCTCCTAGTGCAGTTCTGGGAAACCTTTGCCTCCTCGAGTGCATCCCAACATGACACCCTATTCCCTATATAGTCCAGTTTGGGAAAAGGACTTCCTCCTCCTCGAGTCCATCTCAACAGCATCCCACATTCACTCTCTCCTCCCTCCTCTCCCTCTCTCCCTCCCTAAACATGGCACAATCCAGCAACGCTCCTGGTTCACTCACTGGCTGGTAGGAGACCTCTCCACATCCCTCCATCCCTCCCTCCTCTCCTCCATCCCTCCTCTCCACCTCTCCTCCATCCCTCCTCTCCACCTCCTCCATCCCTCCTCTCCCTCCTCTCCTCCATCCCTCCTCTCCACCTCTCCTCCATCCCTCCTCTCTCCCTCCTCTCCTCCATCCCTCCTCTCCACCTCTCCTCCATCCCTCCTCTCCCTCCTCTCCTCCATCCCTCCTCTCCCTCCTCTCCTCCATCCCTCCCTCTCCCTCCCCTCCTACATCCCTCCTCTCCACCTCTCCTCCATCCCTCCTCTCTCCTCCCATCCCTCCTCCTCCCTCCCTCCTCCATCCTCTCCTCCTCTCCTCCATCCCCCTCTCCTCCATCTCCATCCCTCTCCCTCCCTCTCCTCCATCCCTCCTCTCCCCTCTCCTCCCTCCTCCATCCCTCCTCTCTCCACCTCTCCTCCATCCCTCCTCTCCCTCCTCTCCTCCATCCCTCCTCCTCCACCCTCCTCCATCCCTCCCTCTCCTCTCCTCTCCTCCATCCCTCCTCTCCACCTCTCCTCCAGCCCTCCCTCTCCTCCTCCATCCCTCTCTCCACCTCCTCTCCTCCCTCCTCTCCTCTCCTCCATCCCTCCTCTCCACTCTCTCCATCCCCTCTCCACCTCCCTCCTCTCCTCCATCCCTCCTCTCCTCCTCTCTCCTCCTCTCCACCTCCATCCTCCTCCCTCCTCCTCCCCTCCTCTCCTCCATCCCTCCTCTCCACCTCTCCTCCATCCCTCATCTCCACCTCTCACCCAACCCTCCTCTCCCTCCTCTCCTCCATCCCTCCTCTCCCTCCTCTCCTCCATCCTCCTCTCCCTCCTCTCCACCTCTCCTCCATCCCTCCTCTCCCTCCTCTCCTCCATCCCTCCTCTCCCTCCTCTCCTCCATCTCTCATCTCCCTCCTCTCCACCTCTCCTCCTCCTCTCTCCTCTCCACCTCTCCTCCATCCCTCATCTCCACCTCTCACCCAACCCTCCTCTCCCTCCTCTCCTCCATCCCTCCTCTCCCTCCTCTCCTCCATCCCTCCTCTCCCTCCTCTCCACATCTCCTCCATCCCTCCTCTAACTCCTCTACTCCATCCCTCTCTCCCTCCTCTCCACCTCTCCTCCATCCTCTCCTCTCCACCTCTCCTCCATCCCCCTCAACCACCTCTCCTCCATCCCTCCTCTCCCTCCTCTCCTCCATCCCTCCCTCCCTCCTCTCCTCCACCCCTCCTCTCCTCCATCCCTCCTCTCCTCTCCTCCACCCCTCCTCTCCTCTCCTACATCCCACCTCTCCACCTCTCTGCCAGCCCTCCTCTCCTCCATCCCTCCTCTCTCCTCTATCCCTCCTCTCCACCTCCCTCCCTCCTCTCCCCCCTCTCCTCTCCTCCATCCCTCCTCCTCCTCCTCCCTCCCTCCTCTCCTCCACCCCTCCTCTCCACCTCTCACCAGCCCTCCAGCCCTCCTCTCCTCTCCTCTTCTCCTCCATCCCTCCTCTCCTCCATCCCTCCTCTCCTCTTCTCCTCCATCCTTCCTCTCCTCCATCCCTCCTCCCTCTCCTCTTCTCCTCCATCCCTCCCTCCTCCATCCCTCCTCTCCCTCCTCTCCTCCATCCCTCCTCTCCCTCCTCTCCTCCATCCCCCTCCCTCTCTCATCTCCCTCCTCTCCACATCTCCTCCATCCCTCCTCTCCCTCCTCTCCTCCATCTCACCTCTCCTCCACCCCACCTCTCCTCCATCCCCCCTCTCCACCTCTCCTCCATCCCTCCTCTCCCTCCTCTCCTCCACCCCTCCTCTCCTCCATCCCTCCTCTCCTCCAGCCCTCCTGTCCTCCTCTCCTCCATCCATCCTCTCCTCCTCTCCTTCATTCATCCCTCCTCTCCCCCTCTCCTCCATCCCTCTCCTCTTGCAACTGCAGCTTCCATCCCTCCTCTTTTCATACTCACTCCAATCTGGGCCAACCAGCTAGCCAACCAGCCAGCCAACCAGCCAGCCAGCCAGCCAGCCAAACAGCCAACCAACCAGCCACCCAGCCAGCCAACCAACCTGACAGGCGAACAGCCAACCAGACAGCCAGCCAGCCAGCTAGCCAGCCAGTCTCCTCAACAATATACCCACCCTCCTACCTACACTGCATTCCTGCCAAACTGCACCTGGATAGATGTAATCTATCCACCCCTACTTAACCCTCAAACTGATCCCCAGCCTCCTACAACTTGTTCCACTGTTACCAGCCTCTCCTACCCCCATCCTTCTCCACCTTGTTCCCCTGTTCCCAGCCTCTCCTACCCCCAGCATCCTCCACCTTGTTCCCCTGTTCCCAGCCTCTCCTACCCCCAGCGTCCTCCACCTTGTTCCCCAGTTCCCCGTGTCTCCTACCCCCAGCCTCCTCCACCTTGTTCCCCAGTTCCCAGCCTCTCCTACCCCCAGCCTCCTCCACCTTGTTCCCCAGTTCCCAGCCTCTCCTACCCCCAGCGTCCTCCACCTTGTTCCCCAGTTCCCCACGTCTCCTACCCCCAGCCTCCTCCACCTTGTTCCCCAGTTCCCAGCCTCTCCTACCCCAGCCTCCTCCACCTTGTTCCCCTGTTCCCAGCCTCTCCTACCCCCAGCCTCCTACACCTTGTTCCCCAGTTCCCAGCCTCTCCTACCCCCAGCCTCCTCCACCTCGTTCCCCAGTTCCCAGCCTCTCCTACCCCCAGCCTC
>NC_060195.1:71786133-71811133 GCF_021184085.1 Oncorhynchus gorbuscha | reverse complement strand
GACCTCCTATTCCACAGACCTCCTATTCCATATTACACAGACCTCCTATTCCACAGACCTCCTATTCCATATTACACAGACCTCCTATTCCATATTACACAGACCTCCTATTCCATATTACACAGACCTCCTATTCCACAGACCTCTTATTCCATATTCCACAGACCTCCTATTCCATATTACACAGACCTCCTATTCTATATTACACAGACCTCCTATTCCACAGACCTGCTATTCCATATTACACAGACCTCCTATTCCATATTCCACAGACCTCCTATTCCACAGACCTGCTATTCCATATTACACAGACCTCCTATTCCACAGACCTCCTATTCCATATTCCACAGACCTCCTATATTCCATATTACACAGACCTCCTATTCCATATTACACAGACCTCCTATTCCACAGACCTCCTATTCCATATTACACAGACCTCCTATTCCATATTACACAGACCTCCTATTCCATATTCCACAGACCTCCTATTCCATATTACACAGACCTCCTATTCCATATTACACAGACCTCCTATTCCATATTACACAGACCTCCTATTCCACAGACCTCCTATTCCATATTACACAGACCTCCTATTCCATTTAACAGATCTCCTATTATTTCCTCCAATTATCCTTCCACTCCAGTCTAACACACCATTCAAAGTAGTGTGTGTGTGTGTGTGTGTGTGTGTGTGTGTGTGTGTGTGTGTGTGTGTGTGTGTGTGTGTGTGTGTGTGTGTGTGTGTGTGTGTGTGTGTGTGTGTGTGTGTGTGTGTGTGTGTGTGTGTGTGTGTGTGTGTGTGTGTGTGTCTTCTTGTGAGGATCAGAAGTCCCCACAACAATAGTAAACAAACTAAAAGTTGACCAGATGGGGACATTTTGTTGGACCCCACAAGTCAAATTCTATTTCTAGGGGGTTTAGGTTTAAGGTCAGAATTAGTGTAAGGGTTAGGAGCTAGGGTTGAGAGCTAGGGTTATAGGGTTAGGGTTAGGCCCTAGGGTTAGGAGCTAGGGTTAGTTTCTAGGGTTAGGAGCTAGGGTCATACGATTAGGGTTAGGACCTAGGGTTAGGAGCTAGGGTTGGGAGACTGGGCCTAAAACCCCAAACAGAAAGCAATGCAGGTGTAGAAGCACGGTGGCTAGGAAAAACTCCCTAGAAAGGACAAAACCTTGGAAGAAACCTAGAGAGGAACCAGGCTATGTGGGGTGGCCAGTCCTCTTCTGGCTGTACTGGGTAGAGAGGAACCAGGCTATGAGAGGTGGCCAGTCCTCTTCTGGCTGTACTGGGTGGAGAGGAACCAGGCTATGAGGTGTGCCAGTCCTCTTCTGGCTGTACCAGGTAGAGAGGAACCAGGCTATGAGGGTGGCCAGTCCTCTTCTGGCTGTACTGGGGAGAGAGGAACCAGGCTATGAGGGTGGCCAGTCCTCTTCTGGCTGTACCAGGTAGAGCGGAACCAGGCTATGAGGGGTGACCAGTCCTCTTCTGGCTGTACCGGGTAGAGAGGAACCAGGCTATGAGGGGTGGCCAGTCCTCTTCTGGCTGTGCCAGATAGGGAGGGAGGGAGGGAGGGAGGGAGAGAGAGAGAGAGAGAGAGAGAGAGAGAGAGAGAGAGAGAGAGAGAGAGAGAGAGAGAGAGAGAGAGAGAGAGAGAGAGAGAGAGAGAGAGAGAGAAAGAAAGAAAGAAATAGAGAGAGAGAGCATACTTAAATTCACACAGGACACTGAATAGGACAGGAGAAATACTCCAGATATAACAAACTGACCCTGGCCCCCCGACACATAAACTACTGCAGCATAAATACTGGAGGCTGAGACAGGAGGGGTCAGGAGACACTGTGGCCCCGTTCGACGATACCCCCGGACAGGGCCAAACAGGCATCCTGAGATGGTAAGTTGGTAAAGGTAAGACTGTGGGTTTAAGGTTAGGGTCAGCTTTGGGGTTAGGGGTTAAGGAAAATAGGATTTTGAAAGGGAATGAATTGTGTCTCACAAGTTTAGCTGTACAAGACTGTGTGTGTGTGTGTGTGTGTGTGTGTGTGTGTGTGTGTGTGTGTGTGTGTGTGTGTGTGTGTGTGTGTGTGTGTGTGTGTGTGTGTGTGTGTGTGTGTGTGTGTGTGTGTGTGTGTGTGTGTGTGTGTGTGTGTGTGTGTGTGTGTGTGTGTGTGTGTGTGTGTGTGTGTGTGCAACAGCTCCGCTCATTTTCCTGTTAAACCCTCCAGGCTCTACAAGCCGAGGAGATTTCTACACCATCGCTGCTCTGCGAGTCAACTCCTCAAATGTTCTTGATTGAGGATTAACTTTCTTTGTACGACGGGGTCATCTTGTTTCATTTCCCATCGCTGTAATTTATTAGTTTTTTGGGGGGGGATATATGCTGAAACGCTGTTGTGCTGAATGACTGAATATGGCTGCCGATTAAAAGGTCACTGTCATCAATTCCGGTTAAAGGAGAGGATGGCGAACGGAGGACGGTGCAGCAGGACATTCTGGTTAAAGGAGAGGATGGGGAACGGAGGACGGTGCAGCGGGACATTCTGGTTAAAGGAGAGGATGGTGAACGGAGGACGGTGCAGCTGGACATTCTGGTTAAAGGAGAGGATGGTGAACGGAGGACGGTGCAGCGGGACATTCTGGTTAAAGGAGAGGATGGTGAACGGAGGACGGTGCAGCGGGACATTCTGGTTAAAGGAGAGGATGGTGAATGGAGGACGGTGCAGCGGGACATTCTGGTTAAAGGAGAGGATGGTGAACGGAGGACGGTGCAGCGGGACATTCTGGTTAAAGGAGAGGATGGTGAACGGAGGACGGTGCAGCGGGACATTCTGGTTAAAGGAGAGGATGGTGAATGGAGGACGGTGCAGCGGGACATTCTGGTTAAAGGAGAGGATGGTGAACGGAGGACGGTGCAGCGGGACATTCTGGTTAAAGGAGAGGATGGTGAACGGAGGACGGTGCAGCGGGACATTCTGGTTAAAGGAGAGGATGGCGAACGGAGGACGGTGCAGCAGGACATTCTGGTTAAAGGAGAGGATGGCGAACGGAGGACGGTGCAGCGGGACATTCTGGTTAAAGGAGAGGATGGTGAGGAAGAGTCTGCAGGAGAAGATGTAGGTCATTGGAGATTAAGATAAATGGTCGTCTCACACAGAGAGTCAGTCTTCCTCCCTCGTCTACTCAGCTCCATAACCCCCCCCCCCCGGTCCCAGACCGGACCATGATTACCATGATTGCCCTAAATACACACCCCGCATAAACACACACACACACCGCATAAACACACTCACACATGACATAAACACACACACACACCACATAAATGCACACACACCCTGCATACACACACACACACACACACACACACACACACACACACACACACACACACACACACACACACACGACATAAACACACACACACACCACATAAACACATACACACCCCGCATACACACACACACACACCACATAAACACACACACACACACACCACATAAACACACACACACCACATAAACCCACACACACACCACATAAACACACACACACCCCGCATACACGCACACACACACATACACACACCACATAAACACACACACACAACATAAACACACATTATAACCAGGTCTTAGGTGTTTGTTCTGTCTCTCTCTCTCCCTCTGTCTCTCTCTGTCTCTCTGTCTCTCTGTCTCTCTCTGTCTCTCTGTCTCTCTCTCCCTCTGTCTCTATGTCTCTCTGTCTCTCTCACTCTCTCAGTCTCTCTGTGTCTCTCTCTCTCTCTGTCTCTCTCTCTCTCTCTCTCTGTCTCTCTCTCTCTCTGTCTCTCCGTCTCTCCCTCTCTCTGTCTCTCTGTCTCTCTGTCTCTCTGTCTCTCTCTCTCTGTCTATCTGTCTCTCTCTCTCTGTCTCTCTCTGTCTCTCTCTGTCTCTCTGTCTCTCTGTCTCTCTGTCTCTCTCTGTCTCTCTCTGTCTCTCTCTGTCTCTCTCTGTCTCTCTGTCTCTCTCTGTCTCTCTGTCTCTCTGTCTCTATGTCTCTCTCAGTCTCTCTGTCTCTCAGTCTCTCTGTCTCTCTGTCTCTCTGTCTCTCTGTCTCTCTGTCTCTCTGTCTCTTTGTCTCTCTGTCTCTCTGTCTCTCTGTCTCTCCGTCTGTTGTTTTAGACGGGCAGTGAAACATCTCTCTGTCTCTCTGTCTCTCTGTCTCTCTGTCTCTCTGTCTCTCTCTGTCTCTCTGTCTCTCTCTGTCTCTCTGTCTCTCTCTGTCTCTCTCTGTCTCTCTGTCTCTCTCTGTCTCACTGTCTCACTGTCTCACTGTCTCACTGTCTCACTGTCTCACTGTCTCACTGTCTCTCTGTCTCTCTGTCTCTCTGTCTCTCTGTCTCTTGTTTTAGTCAGGCAGTGAAACATCTCTCCATCTCTCCATCTATGTCTCTTGTTTTAGACGGGCAGTGAAACATCTCTCCATCTCTCCATCTCTGAGATCTCTTGTTTTAGTCGGGCAGTGAAACATCTCTCCATCTCTCCATCTCTGATATCTCTTGTTTTAGACGGGCAGTGAAACATCTCTCCATCTCTCCATCTCTGAGATCTCTTGTTTTAGACGGGCAGTGAAACATCTCTCCGTCTCTCCATCTCAGTCTCACTTGAGGGAAGAAAACTTAGATGTTTCCTTTTTAACCCATTTAATCCATTTCTCTTAATCAGTTAATCAGTTATTGATTACCAACGTGTGAAACGTGACAGAATACAAACGGTTTTCAAGTCTACTCAACACTTGCTCTACGACCTGAACCTAGTGTGTGTGTGTGTGTGTGTGTGTGTGTGTGTGTGTGTGTGTGTGTGTGTGTGTGTGTGTGTGTGTGTGTGTGTGTGTGTGTGTGTGTGTGTGTGTGTGTGTGTGTGTGTGTGTGTGTGTGTGTGTGTGTGTGTGTGTGTGTGTGTGTGTGTGTGTGTGTGTGTGTGTGTGTGTGAAACGCTAGTGACAGAATGCAAACGGTTTTCAAGTCTACTCAACACTTGCTCTACGACCTGAACCTAGTGTGTGTGTGTGTGTGTGTGTGTTTGGACTGTCAGTGTGTGTGTGTGTGTGTGTGGGTATGTGTGGATGTGTGTTGTATGTGTGTGTGTGTGTGTGAGGACTGTTGGTGTGTGTGTGTGTGTGTGTGTGTGTGTGTGTGTGTGTGTGTGTGTGTGTGTGTGTGTGTGTGTGTGTGTGTGTGTGTGTGTGTGTGTGTGTGTGTGTGTGTGTGTGTGTGTGTGTGTGTGTGTGTGTGTGTGTGTGTGTGTGGATGTGTGTTGTATGTGAGGACTGTTGGTGTGTGTGTGTGTGTGTGTGTTGAGGTGTGTGTGTGTGTGTGTGTGTGTGTGTGTGTGTGTGTGTGTGTGTGTGTGTGTGTGTGTGTGTGTGTGTGTGTGTGTGTGTGTGTGTGTGTGTGTGTGTGTGTGTGTGTGTGTGTGTGTGTGTGTGTGTGTGTGGAGGAGAGGACTAGAAAAACAGGCTCCATAGAGACCTATTAAAAACATAAAAACATGGATCTCTCTGTTTCCCCTCTCGGGGCAGAGTCCAGCAGCAGGGATGAAGGTCGAGGAGGATCAGGGGCTGTTGGCAATGACTCCTTGGTGCCTGATTGGCCCCTCCGGGGTTAATTGATTAACCAATAAAGGACAAGCGAAGGCAGTGACATTGAACACATCAAAACAAACACCCTCTTGTCTTTCTGCGTTCTTCAGGGAACTTTGATCTCTCCTCTCAGCTCCAGGTAATGACGTGACTTCACTAGTTCTGAGGCAGAGATATCGTTCGTCTGGGATTGACTCGTACTATTTCCTCTCTGACCAATGACATGTTGCACTTTTTTTTTTTTACAGCGGGTGGGTCTAATCCTGAATGCTGATTGGTTAAAAGTGCATGCCACCTGATGTCTGTTCTGCAAGTTACTCCCGGCTAACCGGGGGAAGATCTATGTCTATCTAGCCTTCATTATTATTATTAAGGAAAGTGGTGCGACACATAACAGTCTATCATTATATAAGGTGAAACTGATATGATAGAAAGTTGATGTAAATCAAGGTTTTGGACCAGTATTCGTTATCATCAATTATACAACGGGTGGGTACAATCCTGAATGCTGATTGGTTAAAATCGCATTCCAGCTGGTGTCTATTCCACATGTTACCAACCGGGGGGGAAATCTATGACGTTGAAATGCCCAATTTACTCCGGTCCGTCTGACTGCACAATCCACTGTCTCATCAGCCCAGCCGGGCAATTTATAAACTTGATCTCCACTATAAAAAAGTTATCTAGACATTATATCACATGTCTTTTAGACTGCGATTTCCAGCCGCCCCGTGGTAATGAACGTGTCTGGAGTCTGGAGGCCGGACGAGAGAGATACAGACAGGCAGCTTTTCTCAGCCAATAGAAATCATGAATCAGCAATAACAATTTTTATGGATGTAAAAAAAAACATTTATATCGACAGAAAACAGTTCAAATAAAACGTTCAGTTTGAAGTGAATGTGTTAGCTGTGTTGTTGGCTTGCTCCTCTGAACAACAGTGTCCTGAAGAGACAGTTCATTTTCTCTGCCAGGTGGAATCACACCTCATTAGCTCATTGTTATGGATCCAAAGAAATGTCACTGGAAAACAGCTTAAACAAATGCAGCTACTTGGCTGATATTCTGACATTTTAGCCGTAGTTGGCTAAGCTAGCAAACAAGGGATAAGAACGCTGCCAGCCAGCATGGCAATGGAACATTGAAAACGAACGACTGGGTCGCGTCCATAGATACAGAACAAAAAGACTGAACGACTGGGTCGAGTCCATAGAAACAGAACAAAAAGACTGAACGACTGGGTCGAGTCCATAGATACAGAACAAAAAGACTGAACGACTGGGTCGCGTCCCATAGATACAGAACAAAAAGACTGAACGACTGGGTCGAGTCCATAGATACAGAACAAAAAGACTGAACGACTGGGTCGCGTCCCATAGATACAGAACAATAAGACTGAACGACTGGGTCGCGTCCCATAGATACAGAACAAAAAGACTGAACGACTCGGTCGTGTCCATAGATACAGAACAAAAAGACTGAACGACTGGGTCGGGTCCATAGATACAGAACGAAAAGACTGAACGACTGGGTCGAGTGTATTGATACAGAACAGTCCAAGACAGAACAAAAGACTGAACGACTGGGTCGGGTCCATAGATACAGAACAAAAAGAAAGACTGAACAGAACTGGGTCGGGTCCATAGATACAGAACAAAAAGACTGAACGACTGGGTCGAGTCCATAGATACAGAACAAAAGACTGAACGACTGGGTCGGGTCCATAGATACAGAACAGAAAAAAGACTGAACGACTGGGTCGAGTCCACAGATACAGAACAAAAAGACTGAACGACTGGGGAGTCCACAGATACAGAACAAAAGACTCCGAGTCCATAGATACAGAACAAAAAGACTGAACGGCTCTATCAACCCTAGATTTGCGTCAAGACAAGATGTTTTGGTAGGACAAAATAAATAAATAAATAACCAAAACAAAGGTTTCGTCTCGGGCCTAACTAAACTGTTCCAGTATATCGAACAAACACCAGCTTAATTAGAAACAAACTCATCTGAGATGACTACGTCATATAATATATTTTAAAACTAAATCACCATGGAGATGTTATTAACTATAATAGGAGTGATGTAACTAAATCACCATGGAGATGTTAACTACAATAGGAGTGATGAAACTAAATCACCATGGAGATGTTATTAACTATAATAGGAGTGATGAAACTAAATCACCATGGAGATGTTATTAACTATAATAGGAGTGATGAAACTAAATCACCATGGAGATGTTATTAACTATAATAGGAGTGATGAAACTAAATCACCATGGAGATGTTATTAACTACAATAGGAGTGATGAAACTAAATCACCATGGAGATGTTATTAACTACAATAGGAGTGATGAAACTAAATCACCATGGAGATGTTATTAACTATAATAGGAGTGATGACACTAAATCACCATGGAGATGTTATTAACTATAATAGGAGTGATGAAACTAAATCACCATGGAGATGTTATTAACTACAATAGGAGTGATGAAACTAAATCACCATGGAGATGTTAACTATAATAGGAGTGATGACACTAAATCACCATGGAGATGTTATTAACTATAATAGGAGTGATGAAACTAAATCACCATGGAGATGTTATTAACTATAATAGGAGTGATGAAACTAAATCACCATGGAGATGTTAACTATAATAGGAGTGATGAAACTAAATCACCATGGAGATGTTATTAACTATAATAGGAGTGATGAAACTAAATCACCATGGAGATGTTATTAACTATAATAGGAGTGATGAAACTAAATCACCATGGAGATGTTATTAACTATAATAGGAGTGATGAAACTAAATCACCATGGAGATGTTATTAACTATAATAGGAGTGATGACACTAAATCACCATGGAGATGTTATTAACTATAATAGGAGTGATGAAACTAAATCACCATGGAGATGTTATTAACTACAATAGGAGTGATGAAACTAAATCACCATGGAGATCACCATGGAGATGTTATTAACTACAATAGGAGTGATGAAACTAAATCACCATGGAGATGTTATTAACTATAATAGGAGTGATGAAACTAAATCACCATGGAGATGTTATTAACTATAATAGGAGTGATGAAACTAAATCACCATGGAGATGTTATTAACTATAATAGGAGTGATGAAACTAAATCACCATGGAGATGTTAACTATAATAGGAGTGATGAAACTAAATCACCATGGAGATGTTATTAACTATAATAGGAGTGATGAAACTAAATCACCATGGAGATGTTACTATTAACTATAATAGGAGTGATGAAACTAAATCACCATGGAGATGTTATTAACTATAATAGGAGTGATGAAACTAAATCACCATGGAGATGTTATTAACTATAATAGGAGTGATGATGGAGATGTTATTAAACTAAATCACCATGGAGATGTTATTAACTATAATAGGAGTGATGAAACTAAATCACCATGGAGATGTTATTAACTATAATAATATGAAACTAAATCACCATGGAGATGTTAACTATAATGATGATGAAACTAAATCACCATGGAGATGTTATTAACTATAATAGGAGTGATGAAACTAAATCACCATGGAGATGTTATTAACTACAATAGGAGTGATGAAACTAAATCACCATGGAGATGTTATTAACTATAATAGGAGTGATGAAACTAAATCACCATGGAGATGTTATTAACTACAATAGGAGTGATGAAACTAAATCACCATGGAGATGTTATTAACTATAATAGGAGTGATGAAACTAAATCACCATGGAGATGTTAACTACAATAGGAGTGATGAAACTAAATCACCATGGAGATGTTATTAACTACAATAGGAGTGATGAAACTAAATCACCATGGAGATGTTATTAACTATAATAGGAGTGATGAAACTAAATCACCATGGAGATGTTAACTATAATAGGAGTGATGAAACTAAATCACCATGGAGATGTTATTAACTATAATAGGAGTGATGAAACTAAATCACCATGGAAATGTTATTAACTACAATAGGAGTGATGAAACTAAATCACCATGGAGATGTTAATAACTATAATAGGAGTGATGAAACTAAATCACCATGGAGATGTTATTAACTACAATAGGAGTGATGAAACTAAATCACCATGGAGATGTTATTAACTATAATAGGAGTGATGAAACTAAATCACCATGGAGATGTTAACTACAATAGGAGTGATGAAACTAAATCACCATGGAGATGTTATTAACTATAATAGGAGTGATGAAACTAAATCACCATGGAGATGTTATTAACTACAATAGGAGTGATGAAACTAAATCACCATGGAGATGTTATTAACTACAATAGGAGTGATGAAACTAAATCACCATGGAGATGTTAACTACAATAGGAGTGATGAAACTAAATCACCATGGAGATGTTATTAACTATAATAGGAGTGATGAAACTAAATCACCATGGAGATGTTATTAACTACAATAGGAGTGATGAAACTAAATCACCATGGAGATGTTATTAACTACAATAGGAGTGATGAAACTAAATCACCATGGAGATGTTAACTACAATAGGAGTGATGAAACTAAATCACCATGGAGATGTTATTAACTACAATAGGAGTGATGAAACTAAATCACCATGTAGATGTTAACTACAATAGGAGTGATGAAACTAAATCACCATGGAGATGTTATTAACTACAATAGGAGTGATGAAACTAAATCACCATGGAGATGTTATTAACTATAATAGGAGTGATGAAACTAAATCACCATGGAGATGTTATTAACTATAATAGGAGTGATGAAACTAAATCACCATGGAGATGTTATTAACTACAATAGGAGTGATGAAACTAAATCATCATGGAGATCAAATCACCAGAGATGTTATTAACTATAATAGGAGTGATGAAACTAAATCACCATGGAGATGTTATTAACTATAATAGGAGTGATGAAACTAAATCACCATGGAGATGTTATTAACTACAATAGAAGTGATGAAACTAAATCACCATGGAGATGTTATTAACTACAATAGGAGTGATGAAACTAAATCACCATGGAGATGTTATTAACTACAATAGGAGTGATGAAACTAAATCACCATGGAGATGTTATTAACTATAATAGGAATGATGAAACTAAATAATTTGTGTTTGGTTTGTTCTTGTTAGTCCTCGTTCTTCAGTGTGTGTGTGTGTGTGTGTGTGTGTGTGTGTGTGTGTGTGTGTGTGTGTGTGTGTGTGTGTGTGTGTGTGTGTGTGTGACAGGCAGCTTTTCTCAGCCAATAGAAATCATGAATCAGCAATAACAATTTTTATGGATGTAAAAAAAAACATTTATATCGACAGAAAACAGTTCAAATAAAACGTTCAGTTTGAAGTGAATGTGTTAGCTGTGTTGTTGGCTTGCTCCTCTGAACAACAGTGTCCTGAAGAGACAGTTCATTTTCTCTGCCAGGTGGAATCACACCTCATTAGCTCATTGTTATGGATCCAAAGAAATGTCACTGGAAAACAGCTTAAACAAATGCAGCTACTTGGCTGATATTCTGACATTTTAGCCGTAGTTGGCTAAGCTAGCAAACAAGGGATAAGAACGCTGCCAGCCAGCATGGCAATGGAACATTGAAAACGAACGACTGGGTCGCGTCCATAGATACAGAACAAAAAGACTGAACGACTGGGTCGAGTCCATAGAAACAGAACAAAAAGACTGAACGACTGGGTCGAGTCCATAGATACAGAACAAAAAGACTGGGTCGCCATGGACCCATCTCTCTCACTCTCTCCATTTGGTGCTGTGTGACACACAGCACCAAATGGAGTCCAGGATTAGACTGTCTCACAGGGTGACATCTATCACTCAGCAGTCAACAAGGCCGGACAGGGCAGCCAATGAAAAGTGGCAACATTCCAAAGAGAACTTTCCACGAGGTTCTTAGAGTTCACTCTGTGCATTCCAAAGAGAACTTTCCAAGAGGTTCTTAGAGTTCACTCTGTGCATTCCAAAGAGAACTTTCCAAGAGGTTCTTAGAGTTCACTCTGTGCATTCCAAATTGAACTTTCCAAGAGGTTCTTAGAGTTTACTCTGTGCATTCCAAATACAACTCTATTCCCTCTACAGTCGTGTACTTCTGTTACCTGTGTCCTATGGGAGTTAGGGTGTCATTTGAGACAGAGCCACTAGCAACAGTATCTTCAAACAATCTGAACAACAATTCTATCATCTTTTTTAAATATATATTTTTTAAATAAAACGAATAAATATATTGATTTGATAAGTAATCAACCTGCTGAGTGAATACATGTTAGAATCACCTTTGGCAGCTGTGAGTGTTTCTGGGTAATTCTCTAAGAGTGATTACAGCTGTGAGTGTTTCTGGGTAATTCTCTAAGAGTGATTACAGCTGTGAGTGTTTCTGGGTAATTCTCGAATGTGATTACAGCTGTGAGTGTTTCTGGGTAATTCTCTAAGAGTGATTACAGCTGTGAGTGTTTCTGGGTAATTCTCTAAGAGTGATTACAGCTGTGAGTGTTTCTGGGTAATTCTCTAAGAGTGATTACAGCTGTGAGTGTTTCTGGGTAATTCTCGAATGTGATTACAGCTGTGAGTGTTTCTGGGTAATTCTCTAAGAGTGATTACAGCTGTGAGTGTTTCTGGGTAATTCTCTAAGAGTGATTACAGCTGTGAGTGTTTCTGGGTAATTCTCGAATGTGATTACAGCTGTGAGTGTTTCTGGGTAATTCTCTAAGAGTGATTACAGCTGTGAGTGTTTCTGGGTAATTCTCGAATGTGATTACAGCTGTGAGTGTTTCTGGGTAATTCTCTAAGAGCGATTACAGCTGTGAGTGTTTCTGGGTAAGTCTCGAAGTGTGATTACAGCTGTGAGTGTTTCTGGGTAATTCTCGAAGTGTGATTACAGCTGTGAGTGTTTCTGGGTAATTCTCTAAGAGTGATTACAGCTGTGAGTGTTTCTGGGTAATTCTCTAAGAGCGATTACAGCTGTGAGTGTTTCTGGGTAAGTCTCGAAGTGTGATTACAGGTGTGAGTGTTTCTGGGTAATTCTCTAAGAGCGATTACAGCTGTGAGTGTTTCTGGGTAAGTCTCGAAGTGTGATTACAGGTGTGAGTGTTTCTGGGTAATTCTCTAAGAGCGATTACAGCTGTGAGTGTTTCTGGGTAATTCTCTAAGAGCGATTACAGGTGTGAGTGTTTCTGGGTAATTCTCTAAGAGCGATTACAGCTGTGAGTGTTTCTGGATAAGTCTCGAAGTGTGATTACAGGTGTGAGTGTTTCTGGGTAATTCTCGAAGTGTGATTACAGGTGTGAGTGTTTCTAAGCGGTTTGCACACCTGGATTGAACAGTATTTGTCTGTTATACTCACTTTAACTTCATCTATCTCTGTAGTGATGGTTGTTGATAATTCTCAAACTGTAATTAGGCCACTCAGAATTCATCTCCCAGTGTCTTGGAAAGCTGAACCAGGTTTTCCTCTAGGATAATTCCTGTTCTTAACTAACTCCATTCTGTTTTGATTTATCCTAAGAAAATTCCCTTGCTGATGACAAGCATAGGCAAAGTAGCAGCAGTATTTCTCTGAAATTAAAATGGAACTCATTTGTTTTTTAATCAAATGTCTTTTACACATTTCCACATCTATCTCTGCCAGAGGCTGGGGACACAGTAATTAAAGGCTGGGGACATGTATGTTATGCAGGTGAATGAGGACCCAGCCATTGAAAACAGAGTATTTAATTTTACTTTTTTTCGAGAACAGACAGGAGACTTGATCAAGAACTGCAGGTTGTCGGGAAGGCACTTAATTAGGCCACTCAGACATCACCACGCAGCATCATCTCCCAGTGTCTAGACACAGCACGGTGGAAAGATGAAGGACAGGAAGGAAAACCTCTAGGATTGGAAAAGATAAGGAACAGGTGTGGGAAGACTAAATTGATTAGGGGAATAACAGCTGGGAGCATTCTGTTTAGAGAGAGAGAGAGGGAGGGGGAGAGAGAGGGATAGAAAAAGAACGAACCTAATAATTCCCTTGCTAAATGATGGGGACAAGCATAAAGGCAAAGTAGCAGACAGTAACTAAAGGCTGGGGACACAGATTTCATGAAATAGTAAAAAGGCTGGACAAAATATTTGCTTTTTTAATCAAATAGTCTTTTACTGGGGACATTTCCACAGTTTAAAGGCTGGGGACCCCATAGTAACTAAAGGCTGGGGACATAGTAACTAAAGGCTGGGGACAGCCAGTAATTAAAGGCTGGGGACACAGTAATTAAAGGCTGGGGACATAGTAACTAAAGGCTGGGGACATAGTAACTAAAGGCTGGGGACATAGGCTGGGGACATAGTAACTAAAGGCTGGGGACATAGTAAGGCTGGGGACATAGTAAGGCTGGGGACATAGTAACTGGGGAAAGGCTGGGGACATAGGCTGGGGTAACTAAAGGCTGGGGACATAGTAACTAAAGCTGGGGACATAGTAATATGGGGAACTAAAGGCTGGGGACATAGTAACTAAATGCTGGGGACACAGTAATTAAAGACTGGGGACATAGTAACTAAAGACTGGGGACATAGTAACTAAATGCTGGGGACATAGTAACTAAAGGCTGGGGACACAGTAATTAAAGGCTGGGGACATAGTAACTAAAGACTGGGGGCATAGTAACTAAAGGCTGGGGGCATAGTAACAAAAGGCTGGGGGCATAGTAACTAAAGGCTGGGGGCATAGTAACAAAAGGCTGGGGACATAGTAACTAAAGGCTGGGGACATAGTAACTAAAGGCTGGGGGAATAGTAACTAAAGACTGGGGACATAGTAACTAAAGACTGGGGACACAGTAACTAAAGGCTGCCTCTCCATGCATCTTGGTCCCCATCAGGTTCTCTGGCAGGCTATTCCAGAGGCTGGGGGCATAATAACGAAAGACTGCCACTCCATGCCTCTTGGTCCTCCTCAGGTTCTCTGGCAGCTATTCCAGAGGCTGGGGGCATAATAACTAAAGGTTGGGGGTATAGTACCTAAAGACTGGGGGCATAATAACTAAAGGTTGGGGGTATAGTACCTAAAGGCTGCCTCTCCATGCCTCCTGGTTCTAGTCTTTAGGATAGTTAAAAGGCCAGAGGACCTACTGCGTACATAACATGCCTGAAATGTATTGGGGGGCACAATCTTGGATTGATTAAAAAAAAAAAATCTTAAAATGAATTCTAAAACTCAGGAGCAGTGCAGAGACCTTATTAAAACCGCTGTAATGTGTACACTCCAATCTGGCCTTGGTCAATACCCACGCTGCAGCATTCTGCATGTTTTGCTGTTGACCAATGGCTTTCTTGTGTTGACCAGACAGGAGAGCATTACAGTGATCAAGCCTGCTTGTAATAAAAGTATGGTCGAGTCTCTCTGTATCAGTCTAAGAGAGAACATTAGAAATGCTCCTCAGATGGTAAAAAAAACTAATTTGGTCAAATTCCTAAAATGTAATTAGAAATTGAGTTCAGAATCTAAAATAACAGCGAGGTATTTTATCTGGGGTTTTATCTCTATTACCTGTAAATTAAAATGTACGCCCAGATTCTCTCTCTGTGCTTTTGGCTCCAACAATGAATAACTTGGTCTTGTCTTGATTTAAGCTGAAGGCCATTGTGATACATCCAAGTGTTGAATCAATCTAATAATTTATCTGTGGAGCTAAAATGATGTAGTCCCAGAAGGGACTACCATCTCTCTGGAATAGGGTGCCAGACGTGACCAGAAGGGACTACCGTCTCTCTGGAATAGGGTGCCAGACGTGACCAGAAGGGACTACCATCTCTGGGAATAGGGTGCCAGACGTGGCCAGAAGGGACTATCGTCTCTGGGGAATAGGGTGCCAGACGTGACCAGAAGGGACTACCGTCTCTGGGAATAGGGTGCCAGACGTGGCCAGAAGGGACTACCGTCTCTGGGGAATAGGGTGTCAGACGTGGCCAGAAGGGACTACCGTCTCTGGGGAATAGGGTGTCAGACGTGGCCAGAAGGGACTACCGTCTCTGGGGAGTAGGGTGTCAGATGTGGCCAGGAGGGACTACCGTCTCTGGGGAATAGGGTGTCAGACGTGGCCAGGAGGGACTACCGTCTCTGGGGAATAGGGTGCCAGACGTGGCCAGAAGGGACTACCGTCTCTCTGGAATAGGGTGCCAGACGTGGCCAGAAGGGACTACAGTCTCTGGGGAATAGGGTGCCAGACGTGGCCAGAAGGGACTACCGTCTCTGGGGAATAGTGTGCCAGACGTGGCCGGAAGGGACTACCGTCTCTGGGGAATAGGGTGTCAGACGTGGCCAGAAGGGACTATCGTCTCTGGGGAATAGGGTGCCAGACGTGACCAGAAGGGACTACCGTCTCTGGGGAATAGGGTGCCAGACGTGACCAGAAGGGACTACCGTCTCTGGGGAATAGGGTGCCAGAAGTGGCCAGAAGGGACTACCGTCTCTGGGGAATAGGGTGCCAGACGTGGCCAGAAGGGACTACCGTCTCTGGGGAATAGGGTGCCAGACGTGGCCAGAAGGGACTATCGTCTCTGGGGAATAGGGTGCCAGACATGACCAGAAGGGACTACCGTCTCTGGGGAATAGGGTGCCAGACGTGGCCAGAAGGGACTACCGTCTCTGGGGAATAGGGTGCCAGACGTGGCCAGAAGGGACTACCGTCTCTGGGGAATAGGGTGCCAGACGTGGCCAGAAGGGACTACCGTCTCTGGGGAATAGGGTGCCAGACGTGGCCAGAAGGGACTACCGTCTCTGGGGAGTAGGGTGTCAGACGTGGCCAGAAGGGACTACCGTCTCTGGGGAATAGGGTGCCAGACGTGGCCAGAAGGGACAACATAGAGATTTGTCTCCCTAAATGTTGAGGTTGGCCATGATGTCATCAGAGTGTGTGTTGTTCACACCAGGTTTAAATGAGATTGGCCATGATGTCATCAGAGTGTGTGTTGTGCACACCAGGTTTTGATGAGATTGGCCATGATGTCATCAGAGTGTGTGTTGTTCACACCAGGTTTTGATGAGGTTGGCCATGATGTCATCAGAGTGTGTGTTGTTCACACCAGGTTTTGATGAGTTTGGCCATGATGTCATCAGAGTGTGTGTTGTGCACACCAGGTTTAAATGAGGTTGGCCATGATGTCATCAGAGTGTGTGTTGTGCACACCAGGTTTAAATGAGGTTGTCATGACTCCCCAGCTCTTTCTTCAATGTGTTATCTCATGATGACTCTGTTGTTTCTCAAATATCACCCTATTCCCTATGTACTCTGGTCAAAAGTAGTGCACTATATAGGGAATAGGGTTCTATAGGGCCCTGGTCTAAAGTAGTGCACTATATAAGGAATAGGGTTCTATAGGGCTCTGGTCTAAAGTAGTGCACTATATAGGGAATAGGGTTCTATAGGGCCCTGGTCTAAAGTAGTGCACTATATAGGGAATAGGGTTCTATAGGGCTCTGGTCTAAAGTAGTGCACTATATAGGGAATAGGGTTCTATAGGGCCCTGGTCTAAAGTAGTGCACTATATAAGGAATAGGGTTCTATAGGGCTCTGGTCTAAAGTAGTGCACTATATAGGGAATAGGGTTCTATAGGGCCCTGGTCTAAAGTAGTGCACTATATAGGGAATAGGGTTCTATAGGGCTCTGGTCTAAAGTAGTGCACTATATAGGGAATAGGGTTCTATAGGGCCCTGGTCTAAAGTAGTGCACTATATAAGGAATAGGGTTCTATAGGGCCTTGGTCTAAAGTAGTGCACTATATAAGGAATAGGGTTCTGTAGGGCTCTGGTCTAAAGTAGTGTACTATATAGGGAATAGGGTTCTATAGGGCCCTGGTCTAAAGTAGTGCACTATATAGGAATAGGGTTCTATGGGGCCCTGGTCTAAAGTAGTGCATTATATAGGGAATAGGGTTCTATAGGGCTCTGATCTAAAGTAGTGCACTATATAGGGAATAGGGTTCTATAGGGCCCTGGTCTAAAGTAGTGCACTATATAAGGAATAGGGTTCTATAGGGCCTTGGTCTAAAGTAGTGCACTATATAGGGAATAGGGTTCTATAGGGCTCTGGTCTAAAGTAGTGCACTATATAGGGAATAGGGTTCTATAGGGCTCTGGTCTAAAGTAGTGTACTATATAGGGAATAGGGTTCTATAGGGCTCTGGTCTAAAGTAGTGTACTATATAGGGAATAGGGTTCTATAGGGCTCTGGTCTAAAGTAGTTCACTATGTAGGAATAGGGTGACATTTGGGATGTACATTTCATTCTCTGCTACTACGTTAGTAAACTACCATTTCTGGGGAATAGGGTGCCAGACGTGGCCAGAAGGGACTATCATCTCTGGGGAATAGGGTGCCAGACGTGGCCAGAAGGGACAGCATGGAGATTTGCCGCCCTAAATGTTGGTGACGTGACTCTTTACCTTCGGGAAGACCTATAACCCTTGACCTTTGACAGCAATGTAACATCACTGCTAATCTGCTGTAATCTACATATTCCTACTAATCTACTGTAATGTGCATATTCCTGCTAATCTGCTGTAATCTACATATTCCTACGTGTGGTCCTTCTGTAGCTCAGTTGGTAGAGCATGGCGCTTGTAACGCCAGGGTAGTGGGTTCGATCCCCGGGACCACCCATACGTAGAATGTATGCACACATGACTGTAAATCGCTTTGGATAAAAGCGTCTGCTAAATGGCATATATTATTATTTATTATTACATATTCATGCTAATCTACTGTAATCTACATATTCCTGCTAATATGCTGTAATCTACATATTCCTGCTAATCTACTGTAATCTACATATTCCTGCTAATATACTGTAATCTACACATTCCTGCTAATCTGCTGTAATCTAAACATTCCTGCTAATCTGCTGTAATCTACATATTCCTGCTACTCTGCTGTAATCTACATATTCATGCTAATCTACTGTAATCTACATATTCCTGCTAATCTGCTGTAATCTACATATTCCTGCTAATCTACTGTAATCTACATATTTCTGCTACTCTGCTGTAATCTACATATTCCTACTAATCTACTGTAATGTGCATATTCCTGCTAATCTGCTGTAATCTACATATTCCTACTAATCAACATGTAATCTACATAGTCCTACTAATCTACTGTAATCTACATATTCCTGATAATCTACTGTAATCTACATAGTCCTGTAAATCTACTGTAATCTACATAGTCCCGTAAATCTACTGTAATCTACATAGTCCTGTAAATCTACTGTAATCTACATAGTCCTGCTAATATACTGTATCTAGATATTCCTGCTCATCTACCTATGTAATCTGTCTTAATCCCTTACACAGAGAAACACACTGCTATACCGCATTAACTAGAACCCACTGGTATTAATATTCTCTATCAATATGCCACTCAATTAAACACAATCTCTGTCTGTTGAAAAGTGCATTTCCCTCAGGACCATTATAATAACAGAGTCAATGCTTGACTGAATTTTAATTTGTCATCCGGAGAGCAGGAGAGATATTTCAATCTACAGCACAATGCTAGTCATTAGCCTTCTCAGACAGAGTCCAGTCAGCCACAGCAGCAGGGTCGGGGAACACATTCTGAAACTACTGCTCTGCAAGCACGCACGCACACACACACACACACACACACACACACACACACACACACACACACACACACACACACACACACACACACACACACACACACACACACACACACACACACACACACACACACACACACACACACACACACACACACACACACACAAACATGAACACACACACAAACATGAACACACACACACACACACACTCACACACACACACACACACACACACACACACACACACACACACACACACACACACACACACACACACACACACACACACACACACACACACACACACACACACAAGCATTAACAAACGCACACACACACACGCACACACACACACACACACACATACAGACACACACACAAACATGAACAAACACACACACACACACACTCACACACACACACACACACACACACACACACACACACACACACACACACACACACACACACACACACACACACAAACATGAACAAACACACACACACACACATACACACACACACAAACATTAACAAACGCACACACACACACGCACGCACACACACACACACACACACACACACACACACACACACACACACACACACACACACACACACACACACACACACACACACACACACACACACACACACACACACAAACATGAGCAAACACACACACACACATACACACACACACACAAACATGAACAAACACACACACACACAAGCACACAAGGTGAGGTGGTGAAGAGGTGAAGAGGTGACGAGGTGAAGAGCCTCTACAATGACTGTTATGATCACACTGCTCTCATCACATCAAATCACAGCACTGCTCTCGTCATATCCAATCACAGCACTGCTCTCATCACATTCAATCACAGCACTGCTCTCATCACATCCAATCACAGCACTGCTCTCGTCACATCCAATCACAGCACTGCTCTCATCACATCCAATCACAGCACTGCTCTCATCACATCCAATCACAGCACTGCTCTCGTCACGTCCAATCACAGCACTGCTCTCATCACATCCAATCACAGCACTGCTCTCATCACATCCAATCACAGCACTGCTCTCATCACATCCAATCACAGCACTGCTCTCGTCACGTCCAATCACAGCACTGCTCTCATCACATCCAATCACAGCACTGCTCTCATCATGACCAGCAGACCCAGTGAAGAGAAGGGGGGCAGTGACCAGCAGACTGTGAAATGAAACTCATTAAAGCAAATTCTGAATTAATTGGGTGTAGCTTTGTAATATCAGGCCCAGAAAACTTTTGTTTTCTCTCTCTCTCTCTCTCTCTCTCTCTCTCTCTCTCTCTCTCTCTCTCTCTCCTTCCCCCTCTCCCATTCTGTTCTCTCTCTCTCTCTCTCTCTCTCTCTCTCTCTCTCTCTCTCTCTCTCTGTCTCTCTCTCTCTGTCTCTCTCTCTATCTCCCCTCCCCCTCCTCCCATTCTCCACTCTCTCTCTCTATCTATCTCCCCTCCCCCTCCTCCCATTCTCCACTCTCTCTCTCGTTCTCTCCATTACAGCTGTGATTGTGATGACAGCCCCATAAATTATTATTTGGGACAGTTGGAGGCCATCAGTGATCCTGTAATAATTGCAGCAGTTTTGAAGAAGCATCCCAGCGTCGCACCGTGCCTCTTTTCAAAGGAAGAGTGGAACATTACTGTTTGCTTAATGGCGCTTGTTCCAGACATTAACTCCACAGCAGAATCCACACACAGTGATGTTGGGCTGTGTCCCAAAACATAACCCTATTCCCTATGAAGTGTAGTGGTGGTCAGGCTGTAGGGCTTTCTCCCAAATGGGACCCTATTCCCTATGAAGTGCACTACTTTTGACCAGAACCTTTTACGGGTAGTGCACAGTGAAGGATGCCCGCTTGTACTGTAACTGGCAAAGCCTGAGTCTCTGGCCTGAGTCTGTCTCTGGACTGAGTCTGTCTCTGGTCTGAGTCTGTCTCTGGACTGAGTCTGTCTCTGGCCTGAGTCTGTCTCTGGTCTGAGTCTGTCTCTGGCCTGAGTCTGTCTCTGGCCTGAGTCTGTCTCTGGCCTGATTCTGTCTCTGGCCTGAGTCTGTCTCTGGTCTGAGTCTGTCTCTGGCCTGAGTCTGTCTCTGGCCTGAGTCTGTCTCTGGCCTGAGTCTGTCTCTGGCCTGATTCTGTCTCTGGCCTGAGTCTGTCTCTGGCCTGAGTCTGTCTCTGGTCTGAGTCTGTCTCTGGCCTGAGTCTGTCTCTGGCCTGAGTCTGTCTCTGGCCTGAGTCTGTCTCTGGCCTGATTCTGTCTCTGGCCTGAGTCTGTCTCTGGACTGAGTCTGTCTCTGGTCTGAGTCTGTCTCTGGCCTGAGTCTGCCTGAGTCTGTCTCTGGCCTGAGTCTGTCTCTGGCCTGAGTTCTTTTTCTGTCTTATCCTGGTCTTATTCAGGTCTTATCCAGGTCTTATCCAGGTCTATCCAGGTCTTATCGAGGTTTTATCAGTTCTTTTTCAGGTCTTTTCAGGTCTGTCAGTTCTTGGCCTGAGTCTTGTCTCTGGCCTGATTCCTGTCTTGGCCAGGTCTTCTCTGGTTTTTTCAGAGTCTGTCTCTGGTCTTAGTCTGTCTCTGGCCTCCAGATCTTCTCTGGACTGAGTCTGTCTCTGGTCTTATTCTGTCTCCTGGCCTGATTCTGTCTCTGGTCTTCTTCAGGTCTTCTCTGGTCTCCAGTCTATCAAGTCTTGGCCAAGTCTTGTCTCTTACTCAGGTCTTCTCTGGTCTCCAGGTCTTCTCTGGTCTGATTCAGGTCTTTTTCTGTTCTTTTCAGGTCTTTTTCAGGTCTTATCCAGGTCTTATCCAGGTCTTTTCAGGTCTTAACCAGGTCTTATCCAGGTCTTTTCCAGGTCTTATCCAGGTCTTATCCAGTTCTTATCCAGTTCTTATCCAGGTCTTATCCAGGTCTTATCCAGGTCTTATCCAGGTCTTATCCAGGTCTTAACCAGGTCTTATTCAGGTCTTATCCAGGTCTTATTCAGGTCTTATTCAGGTCTTATCCAGGTCTTCTTCAGGTCTTATCCAGGTCTTATTCAGGTCTTATCCAGGTCTTATCCAGGTCTTATCCAGGTCTTATTCAGGTCTTATCCAGGTCTTATTCAGGTCTTATCCAGGTCTTATCCAAGTCTTATTCAGGTCTTATCCAGGTCTTATCCAAGTCTTATCCAAGTCTTATTCAGATCTTATCCAGGTCTTCTTCAGGTCTTATCCAGGCCTTTTTCAGTCTATGCAGCTTGTCTCTGGTTGGGTATCTCATTAAAAGCAGGTCTTTCAGATCTTATCATTCTTCTCTGGTCTTATCCAAGTCTGATGTCAGGTCTCTTCACCCTGACCTTTGAACTGATGTCAGTCAAAACCAGGTCTTATTCAGGACGGATTAAATATTATATAAAACTCAGTTTGAGTGGAGGATTTGAAAATGGATTTACGAAGGCTGGTGATTCGAAGCACAGAGAGTAGAGGGTGGGAGGACCAGCATGCACCATCTGGTTTCTGACCGGTCCTTATTGGTCTATTTTCAGCTCCCTTCAATAAGTGGGCTATGGGTTTGCAATTATCTAGGTTTGAATGTTGTGTCAGTGTTTTGGTCAGGAAAATTGACAGTGATTTCTCTGCAGTAGTTTTTTTTTTTAAAGCTTGTCAACATGTGCAAGTCAACCAGGTCTTACCAGGTCTTATCCATATGTTGAAAAACAGGACGTGACATGGCAGTTGGTCTCTGAGAGTGAGTGAACATGTCACGCTTTTCTTCCTGGGAAGGAGAGGCGGATCCAATGCAGTGTCTAGTTGTCCATGTTTTTTTAATGAGAAAACTCACATAACCCAAAACAACGTGAAACCCTGAAACCCTGAAACCCTGAAAACCTGAAACCCCGTGTGTCACTAACACAGGAAACCACCACCCAACAAACCCCAACACCAAACAGGCTACCTAAATATGGTTCCCAATCAGAGACTACGAGTCCGTGTGGCACTAACACTAACACAGGAAACCACCACCCAACACCAAACAGGCTACCTAAATATGGTTCCCAATCAGAGACTACGAGTCCGTGTGGCACACACTAACACTTGAAACCACCAGTCAACACCAAACAGGCTACCTAAATATGGTTCCCAAAAGACTACCAGTCCGTGTGGCACGGATTTGAAACCACCACCACCCAACACCAAACAGGCTACCTAAATATGGTTCCCAATCAGAGACTACCAGTCCCGTGTGTCACTAACACAGGCAACCACCACCCAACAAACCAAACAGGCTACCTAAATATGGTTCCCAATCAGAAGACTACAGTGAGTCCGTGTTCACTAACTTGTCAACATGTGCAAGTCAACCACCACCCAAAAACCAAACAGGCTACCTAAATATGGTTCCCAATCAGAGACTACCAGTCCCGTGTGTCACTAACACAGGAAACCACCACCCAACACCAAACAGGCTACCTAAATATGGTTCCCAATCAGAGACTACGAGTCCGTGTGGCACTAACACAGGAAACCACCACCCAACAAACCAAACAGGCTACCTAAATATGGTTCCCAATCAGAGACTACGAGTCCGTGTGGCACTAACACAGGAAACAACCACCCAACAAACCAAACAGGCTACCTAAATATGGTTCCCAATCAGAGACTACGAGTCCGTGTGTCACTAACACTAACACAGGAAACAACCACCCAACAAACCAAACAGGCTACCTAAATATGGTTCCCAATCAGAGACTACCAGTCCCGTGTGGCACTAACACAGGCAACCACCACCCAACACCAAACAGGCTACCTAAATATGGTTCCCAATCAGAGACTACGAGTCCCGTGTGGCACAAACACTAACACAGGAAACCACCACCCAACAAACCAAACAGGCTACCTAAATATGGTTCCCAATCAGAGACTACGAGTCCGTGTGGCACTAACACAGGAAACCACCACCCAACAAACCAAACAGGCTACCTAAATATGGTTCCCAATCAGAGACTACGAGTCCGTGTAGCACAAACACTAACACAGGAAACAACCACCCAACAAACCAAACAGGCTACCTAAATATGATTCCCAATCAGAGACTACGACTAACACCTGCCTCTGATTGAGAACCGTATCAGGCCCAAATACACAAACATACAAACTAGACACACAACATAGAATGCCCACTCAGATCACACCCTGACCAAACAAAACATAGAAACAGACAAACTAGACATCCAACATAGAATGCCCACTCAGATCACACCCTGACCAAACAAAACATAGAAACAGACAAACTAGACATCCAACATAGAATGCAGACAAACTTTTAGAATGTGATAGAGAATACATACCATGCACAGCTAATACCCAGTGTCTTTAAAACAAAATATATATATATTGTTTTTACATTCAATCTGTTAGCCAATGTTCCTGTGTTCGCGGAGACCTCATTCATTAGTTCAAATGTACCGATCCATCGATTCCATGCTGGAAATTGTTTTGTTAATATAAATGGCAGGTAGTCTGCAAGTTCTCGCTTTCTCTCTCCTTCCCTGTGAGAGGTGCTCTTTCAACCACCTCCAATCAGAAAGCTTGGTTTGACCTTGTCTGGTTTGACATGGTCAGAAGTGCATTGATCTGGGCCTGTGATGTCCCCTTGTCCTGAAGCGATCCTCCAACAGGCTCAGCCTCAGCTTCCATTACACAGACACTTCTGACAGTTAT
>NC_060195.1:71767143-71785633 GCF_021184085.1 Oncorhynchus gorbuscha | reverse complement strand
CTATGAGGTGTTCTATGAGGTGTTCTTTGAGGTGTTCTTGAGGTGTTCTTTAAGGTGTTCTATGAGGTGTTCTAGGTGTTCTTTATGAGGTGTTCTTTAAGGTGTTCTATGAGGTGTTCTATGAGGTGTTCTATGAGGTGTTCTTTAAGGTGTTCTATGAGGTGTTCTTTGAGGTGTTCTATGAGGTGTTCTATGAGGTGTTCTATGAGGTGTTCTATGAGGTGTTCTTTGAGGTGTTCTATGAGGTGTTCTATGAGGTGTTCTTTGAGGTGTTCTATGAGGTGTTCTATGAGGTGTTCTTTAAGGTGTTCTATGAGGTGTTCTATGAGGTGTTCTTTGAGGTGTTCTTTAAGGTGTTCTTTGAGGTGTTCTATGAGGTGTTCTATGAGGTGTTCTATGAGGTGTTCTTAAGGTGTTCTATGAGGTGTTCTTTAAGGTGTTCTATGAGGTGTTCTATGAGGTGTTCTTTAAGGTGTTCTCCTGTGAGGTGTTCTATGAGGTGTTCTTTAAGGTGTTCTATGGTGTTCTATGAGGTGTTCTGAGGATGTTCTGTTCTATGAGGTGCTCTTTAAGGTGTTCTATGAGGTGTTCTATGAGGTGCTTTATGAGGTGTTCTTTAGGTGTTCAGATGTTCTTCCTGGAAGCTGAGGTGTTCTTTAAGGTGTTCTAGAACACTCTAAGGCTTTCCTTGGTACTTCCTGAATTAGAACACTCAAGCTTTCCTGTTTTACATCCTGGAAGCCGAATTAGACACTCAACTTTGTGTTTTACATCCTGGAAGCCGAATTAGAACACTCCAAGCTTTGTGTTTTACATCCTGGAAGCCGAATTAGAACACTCCAAGGTTGCGTTGTACTCTGTACCTCCAGTATTATTATTGTGCTGTTACACAACAGTGTAAATGTTTAGCAGTGCCTGGGCTTATACCCTTGAATGTCAGTTCTCCGTCACTAACACACGTGGAGTCGGGTGTTAAAAAAGCGGTTAATGTCATTCCGTGCCTGACATATGGCAAGTCACAACAATCAAATGTCACCCCCGCCCACCCACCCCCATAAAGAAAACACCTCATGTTGTCCGTGCCTGCCCCCCACCCCCCATAAAGAAAACACCTCATGTTGTCCGTGCCTGCCCCCCCCACCCCCCATAAAAGAAAACACCTCATGTTGTCCGTGCCTGCCCCCCCACCCCCATAAAGAAAACACCTCATGTTGTCACGTGCCTGCCCCCCCCCCCCCACCCCCATAAAGAAAACACCTCATGTTGTCCGTGCCTGCCCCCCCCACCCCCCATAAAGAAAACACCTCATGTTGTCGTGCCTGCCCCCCCCACCCCCATAAAGAAACACCTCATGTTGTCCGTGCCTGCCCCCCACCCCCATAAAGAAAACACCTCATGTTGTCCGTGCCTGCCCCCCACCCCCATAAAGAAAACACCTCATGTTGTTGCCTGCCTCCCCCCTCACCCCCATAAAGAAAACACCTCATGTCCGTGCCTGCCCCCCATAAAGAAAACACCTCATGTTGTCGTGCCTGCCCCCCCCCACCTCCCAAAAAGAAAACACCTCATGTTTAAACTGGTACGCTGAAGCCAATATGACTGACAGGTCTAATTTCCCTCTTTCAAATCTAAATTCTTGGTTTGATTACTTTTCCCTTCTCGGAAATACATTTTCCTGCTTGTTCAGCATTTAGAAAGAAAAAACCCCTTTAGTTGAATGTTGAATCGTGACGAACAGCTTGGCACCTTGAAATCCGGTCGTCAGCGAACGTGATTTTCCTCGTACCGAACACGTGTTTCCGACCCCAAAAAAAAAAGAAAAAACTTCAAGCCCAGATAAAAGGTGTCAAGGAAAATATATGTAAATGCGGGTTCTTTTCTACAAGGTTTAAAGATGCCCTCACAACCCCTCTCCACATCCCTTTTAAATCCCAATCAAGAATGACAATCTCATTAAATAGTCATTTTGTTCCTGTGAGCTGCTTGCCTATGGATGAACATGGCACCCCCCCTTCACCCCCCCCTCCCTCCCTTCACCCCCTCCCTTCACCCCCATCCCCCTCCTTTCCTAAATCTAGCCTTGTGAGAGAAAAAAAGTCCCTAATTGAAATGGCCAGGCGCGATGACCTTGGAATGGTAATCTAAAAGCCCGGGCGTTTATCTCCGTCGTGTCACCAGTTTAGCTTCTGTGCTACGATCAAACAGTAGCTGGGAAGAAGCCAGACATCCATCAATCTGTCGCTGTCTGACCAAATGTGATTGATGGGAGGGGATCTCAGGAGCAATGTTATTTTAAACTGTCTAAACACTACAAAAGGGAAGGGGGATGGAGAAGTGGGGGTGGTGAGTTAAACTTGCATCTTGGGGAAAAAAGGGAGAGAGATAAAGAATAGAATGGAATAATGTGTGGAGGGGTTTTTTATCATGAAGGGAACAGACTTGTTGTTGGTTGGGATTTGGTTCACCTGTATGCCAGGCTGGCTTGGCTGTCTTCCTAGTGGGTGTTGTTGCTGTATAGGTGGTGGTGGTGGGTCGTGGGAGGGGGGTTAAGGCCAATTCAAACTGAAGCTTGTTAAGAGCTGGCGAGGAATGTTGAAGAAACATTCTTACTGATTGTCTGTTATTGATACGGAAGTAATCAATAGTATAAGACGCGTCGCTACGATCTTGTCTACTGGTGTAATTACCAAGCAACGTAACTTAAAACGTAGAGAAAGTACAAATATAAGGTGTTTACGTACCCCCCCCGCCCAAAGACTTGCCGTACTCACCCCCGCCCCCCCCGCCCAAAGACGTGCCGTACTCACCCCCCCCGCCCAAAGACGTGCCGCACTCACCCCCGCCCAAAGACGTGCCGTACTCACCCCCCGCCCAAAAACGTGCCGTACTCACCCCCTCCCCACCGCCCAAAGTACCCCCCGCCCAAAGACTTGCCGTACTCACCCCCGCCCCCCCGCCCAAAGACGTGCCGCACTCACCCCCCGCCCAAAGACGTGCCGTACTCACCCCCGCCCAAAAACGTGCCGTACTCACCCCCCCACCGCCCAAAGCCCCCCCCCCCGCCCAAAGACGTGCCGTACTCACCCCGGCTTGGTGTTATAGCAGATAAAACCACCTTTCGGGTCGAGAACGGAGATGTTCAAAAACCACGCAGATTATTTGGGATTGACAGAGGAGAGAAAAGGGGGGGAGCACCCCGGGGGGGAGATAAGAACCTGGAATCGATCATCAATCAGTTTAACCTTGCTTTTATAACTCTTGTTATCTGCTGGATAAAAAGCTCCCCTCTCGTCCAAAACAACGTCTGCTGCCGTCTATCCAGGCCATTCTGTGTAGTCTATCCAGGCCATGCTGTGTAGTCTATCCAGGCCATTCTGTGTAGTCTATTCAGGCCATTCTGTGTAGTCTATTCAGGCCATTCTGTGTAGTCTATCCAGGCCATGCTGTGTAGTCTATCCAGGCCATTCTGTGTAGTCTATCCAGGCCATGCTGTGTAGTCTATTCAGGCCATTCTGTGTAGTCTATTCAGGCCATTCTGTGTAGTCTATTCAGGCCATTCTGTGTAGTCTATTCAGGCCATTCTGTGTAGTCTATTCAGGCCATGCTGTGTAGTCTATTCAGGCCATTCTGTGTAGTCTATTCAGGCCATTCTGTGTAGTCTATTCAGGCCATGCTGTGTAGTCTATTCAGGCCATGCTGTGTAGTCTAGTCAGGCCATTCTGTCTAGTCTATTCAGGCCATGCTGTGTAGTCTATTCAGGCCATGCTGTGTAGTCTATTCAGGCCATTCTGTGTAGTCTATTCAGGCCATTCTGTGTAGTCTAATCAGGCCATTCTGTGTAGTCTATTCAGGCCATGCTGTGGAGTCTATCCAGGCCATGCTGTGTAGTCTATTCAGGCCATGCTGTGTAGTCTATTCAGGCCATGCTGTGTAGTCTATTCAGGCCATGCTGTGTAGTCTATTCAGGCCATTCTGTGTAGTCTATTCAGGCCATGCTGTGGAGTCTATCCAGGCCATGCTGTGTAGTCTATTCAGGCCATGCTGTGTAGTCTATTCAGGCCATGCTGTGTAGTCTATTCAGGCCATTCTGTGTAGTCTATTCAGGCCATGCTGTGTAGTCTATTCCAGTCACTTCAAACCTCAGAGCTCCTGATTACGTATTGTCCTTTCATGTGATATAATTAAACACGCACAATCTGCTATAATTGTGAGAGAAAAAAAACCCTAATAATAACACACATAGAAGAATAAAACACAATTGTATATATTCCTTTAATAAAGTAATTGGCTCATATTATTCCTTATTGTCTGGCTCACATTCAGTCTGACGAGCTATCTCCCCCTCTTGTCATTTTCCAACCACTGATTCACAGACCCTGAATGCTGGTTCATTGAGGCCCTGTGCCCACAGCAATATCCCAGCCATCTATATCTATCGGGTTTGTTCTTCACTCCCTATGAGACGCGCCATAGAGACAGAAAAGAGGGGGCCTTGTGATCACAACAGCTCATTTACCTTCCAATTGGCAGGAGAGCTTGTCTCTCTCTCTCTCTCTCTCTCTCTCTCTCTCTCTCTCTCTCTCTCTCTCTCTCTCTCTCTCTCTCTCTCTCTCTCTCTCTCTCTCTCTCTCTCTCTCTCCCTCTCTCTCTCGCCGGCTGTATTGTCTTATCTAAGTGTCTCACAATTGGAAATGAAATGCATTGTATGTGGGGGAGGGGGAGAAGTCAAGTGACGAGTGTCAGACAGAAATGAAAGAGGCCTCTGAAAGGTTGTGTGTGTTTCTCTCTCTGTGCCAGGCGGTGGATGGGTTTGACATGCTGCCCATACAAATGTATTGGCTTCAGTCACCAGGGAGGGGTTGCTGTCCTCCCCCCCTCCAGATGGGTTTGACATGCTGCCCATACAAATGTATTGGTTTCAGTCACCAGGGAGGGGTTGCTGTCCCCCCCCCCCTCCCCCAGATGGATGACAAGCTATCAGGGGGGAAACAAAGACAAACGGTCCCTTCTGGCACCCTATTCCCTACGTAGTGCACTTCTGGGACGTAAAGCCAAAGACAAACGGTCTGTCCCTTCTGGCACCCTATTCCCTACGTAGTGCACTTCTGGGATGTAAAGCCAAAGACCAGCTGTCTGTCCCTTCTGGCACCCTATTCCCTACGTAGTGCACTTAGTTTGACCAGATCCCAACGAGCCCTGGTCATAAGTAGTGCACCACATAGAAACAGGGTACCATTTGAGGACGTAAAGCCAAAGACAAAACAGTCTGTCCCTTCTAGCACCTATTCCCTATGTAGTGCACTTACTTTGACCAGATCCCAACGAGCCCTGGTCATAACTAGTGCACTACATAAGAAAACAGGGTCCCATTTTGTGTGGATGTAAAAGCCAAAAGACAAAACCAGTCCGATATGTCTATGAGATGAGATGATTGTTTTTCTAAGACAAGGTACGTTTACACTAAATTGCTCATCGGGAAGGTAATCACTGTTGGTCGTAAGTATGAGCAGTCCAGTCCAATTGTGGACGTAAAACCACGAGCACGTAAGTACCTAACCATCACCAACGTGGCACTTTGGTCATGCTCCAGTGAGATCCTCAGTCTATATGGGATTTCCTGTGGTGGTAAAAAAAAGGCCACTCTATGCCCTCCATAAAGCCCTAACGGCTGGGGTTAAAAGGAGTGTATTAAATAAGGGAATAGGTCAGTTATAATGGTGGTGGTGGTGGTGGTGGTGGTTATAATGGTGGTGGTGGTTATAATAGTGGTAGTGGTGGTGGTTATAATGGTGGTAGTGGTGGTTATAATGGTGGTAGTGGTGGTTATAATGGTGGTGGTGGTGGTTATAATGGTGGTGGTGGTTATAATGATGGTGGTGGTGGTTATAATGGTGGTGGTGGTCGTGGTGGTGGTTATAATGGTGGTGGGGGTGGTTATAATGGTGGTGGTGGTGGTGGTGGTTATAATGGTGGTGGTTATAATGGTGGTGGTGATGGTGGTTATAATGGTGGTGGTTATAATGGTGGTGGTGTTTATAATGGTGGTGGTGGTTATAATGGTGGTGGTGTTTATAATGGTGGTGGTGGTTATAATGGTGGTGGTTATAATGGTGGTAGTGGTGGTTATAATGGTGGTGGTGGTGGTTATAATGGTGGTGGTGTTTATAATGGTGGTGGTGGTTATAATGGTGGTGGTTATAATGGTGGTAGTGGTGGTTATAATGGTGGTAGTGGTGGTTATAATGGTGGTGGTGGTGGTTATAATGGTGGTGGTGGTTATAATGATGGTGGTGGTGGTTATAATGGTGGTGGTGGTTATAATGGTGGTGGTGGTCGTGGTGGTGGTTATAATGGTGGTGGGGGTGGTTATAATGGTGGTGGTGGTGGTGGTGGTTATAATGGTGGTGGTTATAATGGTGGTGGTGATGGTGGTTATAATGGTGGTGGTTATAATGGTGGTGGTGTTTATAATGGTGGTGGTGGTTATAATGGTGGTGGTGTTTATAATGGTGGTGGTGGTTATAATGGTGATAATGGTTATAATGGTGGTGGTGGTTATAATGGTGATGGTGGTTATAATGGTGGTGGTGTTTATAATGGTGATGGTGGTTATAATGGTGGTGGTGTTTATAATGGTGGTGGTGTTTATAATGGTGGTGGTGGTTATAATGGTGATGGTGGTTATAATGGTGGTGGTTATAATGGTGGTGGTGGTTATAATGGTGGTGGTGGTCATCTTTACTAGATGCTGTTCTTCCACTAACCTCATTGCAACTCCCCTCCAAGTCTCCGACCACTACCTTGTATCCTTTTCCCTCTCGCTCTCATCCAACACTTCCCACACTGCCCCTACTCGGATGGTATCGCGCCGTCCCAACCTTCGCTCTCTCTCCCCCGCTACTCTCTCCTCTTCCATCCTATCATCTCTTCCCTCTGCTCAAACCTTCTCCAACCTATCTCCTGATTCTGCCTCCTCAACCCTCCTCTCCTCCCTTTCTGCATCCTTTGACTCTCTATGTCCCCTATCTTCCAGGCCGGCTCGGTCCTCCCCTCCCGCTCTGTGGCTTGACGACTCAATGCGAGCTCACAGAACAGGGCTCCGGAAGGCCGAGCGCGTGCGATCGAAAGGCCGTGCGCGTGCGATCGAGCGTGCGAGCGTGCGAGCGTGCGAGCGTGCGAGCGTGAGTGTGAGTGTGAGTGTGAGTGTGAGCGTGAGCGTGTGCGCGTGCGTGCGTGCGTGTGTGCGTGTGTGTGCGTGTGTGTGTGTGTGTGTGTGTGTTTGTCTGCGTGTCTCTGTGCATGTGTGTGTGTGTGTGTGTGTGTGTGTGTGTGTGTGTGTGTGTGTGTGTGTGTGTGTGTGTGTGTGTGTGTGTGTTTGTCTGTGTGTCTCTGTGCATGTGTGTGTGTGTGTGTGTGTGTGTGTGTGTGTGTGTGTGTGTGCGACACAGAGTTACACATGGAGTAAAACAAACATACAGTCAATAATACAGTATAAACAAGTCTATATACGATGTGAGCAAATGAGGTGAGAAGGGAGGTAAAGGCAAAAAAGGCCATGGTGGCAAAGTAAATACAATATAGCAAGTAAAACACTGGAATGGTAGTTTTGCAATGGAAGAATGTGCAAAGTAGAAATAAAAATAATGGGGTGCAAAGGAGCAAAATAGATAAATAAATTAAATACAGTTGGGAAAGAGGTAGTTGTTTGGGCTAAATTATAGGTGGGCTATGTACAGGTGCAGTAATCTGTAAGATGCTCTGACAGTTGGTGCTTAAAGCTAGTGAGGGAGATAAGTGTTTCCAGTTTCAGAGATTTTTGTAGTTCGTTCCAGTCATTGGCAGCAGAGAACTGGAAGGAGAGGCGGACAAAGAAAGAATTGGTTTTGGGGGTAACCAGAGAGATATACCTGCTGGAGCGTGTGCTACAGGTGGGAGATGCTATGGTGACCAGCGAGCTGAGATAAGGGGGGACTTTACCTAGCAGGGTCTTGTAGATGACATGGAGCCAGTGGGTTTGACCACAGACAGACTGCTGTTACCACAGACAGGCTGCTGTTACCACAGACAGACTGCTGTTACCACAGACAGACTGCTGTTGCCACAGGCAGGCTGCTGTTACCACAGACGGACTGCTGTTACCACAGACAGGCTGCTGTTACCACAGACAGACTGCTGTTACCACAGACGGACTGCTGTTACCACGGACAGACTGCTGTTACCACAGACAGACTGCTGTTACCACAGACAGGCTGCTGTTACCACAGATAGACTGCTCTTACCACAGACAGACTGCTGTTACCACAGACAGACTGCTGTTACCACAGACCAACAGACAGACTGCTGTTACCACAGACAGACTGCTGTTACCACAGACAGACTGCTGTTACCACAGACAGACTGCTGTTACCACAGACCAACAGACAGACAGCTTGTTAACATAGGTCCAGGTGGCTCTAGAAGCTGACCAGGTTGTTGTCTTATCATAACGACCAGGTTAACATAGGTCCAGATGGCTCTAGAAGCTGACCAGGTTGTTGTCTTATCATAACGACCAGGTTAACAGAGGTCCAGATGGCTCTACAACAGGAAGTGTATCTGCAGGTTCAGGATAGACTACAACAGGAAGTGTATCTGTAGGTTCAGGATAGACTACAACAGGCTGAAGCAGGAAGTGTATCTGCAGGTTCAGGATAGACTACAACAGGCTAAAGCAGGAAGTGTATCTGCAGGTTCAGGATAGACTACAACAGGAAGTGTATCTGCAGGTTCAGGATAGACTACAACAGGAAGTGTATCTGCAGGTTCAGGATAGACTACAACAGGCTGAAGCAGGAAGTGTATCTGCAGGTTCAGGATAGACTACAACAGGCTAAAGCAGGAAGTGTATCTGCAGGTTCAGGATAGACTACAACAGGCTGAAGCAGGAAGTGTATCTGCAGGTTCAGGATAGACTACAACAGGCTAAAGCAGGAAGTGTATCTGCAGGTTCAGGATAGACTACAACAGGCTGAAGCAGGAAGTGTATCTGCAGGTTCAGGATAGACTACAACAGGCTAAAGCAGGAAGTGTATCTGCAGGTTCAGGATAGACTACAACAGGAAGTGTATCTGTAGGTTCAGGATAGACTACAACAGGAAGTGTATCTGTAGGTTCAGGATAGACTACAACAGGCAGTGTATCTGCAGGTTCAGGATAGACTACAACAGGCTGAAGCAGGAAGTGTATCTGCAGGTTCAGGATAGACTACAACAGGCTAAAGCAGGAAGTGTATCTGCAGGTTCAGGATAGACTACAACAGGCTAAAGCAGGAAGTGTATCTGCAGGTTCAGGATAGACTACAACAGGCTAAATCAGGCAGTGTATCTGCAGGTTCAGGATAGACTACAACAGGCTAAAGCAGGAAGTGTGTCTGCAGGTTCAGGATAGACTACAACAGGAAGTGTATCTGTAGGTTCAGGATAGACTACAACAGGCAGTGTATCTGCAGGTTCAGGATAGGCTACAACAGGCTGAAGCAGGAAGTGTATCTGCAGGTTCAGGATAGACTACAACAGGCTAAAGCAGGAAGTGTATCTGCAGGTTCAGGATAGACTACAACAGGCTAAAGCAGGAAGTGTATCTGCAGGTTCAGGATAGACTACAACAGGCAGTGTATCTGCAGGTTCAGGATAGACTACAACAGGCAGTGTATCTGCAGGTTCAGGATAGACTACAACAGGCAGTGTATCTGCAGGTTCAGGATAGACTACAACAGGCTAAAGCAGGAAGTGTATCTGCAGGTTCAGGATAGACTACAACAGGCAGTGTATCTGCAGGTTCAGGATAGACTACAACAGGCAGTGTATCTGCAGGTTCAGGATAGACTACAACAGGCTAAAGCAGGAAGTGTATCTGCAGGTTCAGGATAGACTACAACAGGCAGTGTATCTGCAGGTTCAGGATAGACTACAACAGGCAGTGTATCTGCAGGTTCAGGATAGACTACAACAGGCAGTGTATCTGCAGGTTCAGGATAGACTACAACAGGCAGTGTATCTGCAGGTTCAGGATAGACTACAACAGGCTAAAGCAGGAAGTGTATCTGAGAACTCAGAGCACCACCGTGGCTCTTTTCTCTCATCCCCCACAGCGAGATAACACCTCCAGATATTGTTGGATTTGTCTACAGCTCTCCCTGACACACCTGTGTGTGAGAGAGAGAGAGAGAGAGAGAGAGAGAGAGAGAGAGAGAGAGAGAGAGAGAGAGAGAGAGAGAGAGAGAGAGAGAGAGAGAGAGAGAGAGAGAGAGAGAGAGAGAGAGAGAGGGAGAGAGAGAGAGAGAGAGAGAGAGAGAAACAGAGAGAGAAACAGAGAGAGAGAAACAGAGAGAGAAACAGAGAGAGAAACAGAGAGAGAAACAGAGAGAGAGAAACAGAGAGAGAGAGAGAGACCTTTGCCAAGCTCTGCAGGACAATCCTGGTATCTGCTTCTGATAAGGAATCGGCCTCAAACCTTGGCAGTCTGAAAACCTGGCAGGCTACAGTGCTGGTATTGTGATGCTGTGAATTGGTTCATCATTGAAAGACTATGAGAATAACCACTGCATGTACCTCAAATAGTAATTTAACTACATGTTGCAGTAGCTCACTGGTAGTATAAATAAATTCAAATCGTGGTCGTGTATTCAGGATAAAATTAATTTATTGCCATGTAGCAGTGTAGCTAACTACCGGACCTACACACTACTGTTTTACCATGTAGCGATGTAGCTAACTACTGCAAATACACACTGCTGTTTTATCATGTAGCGATGTAGCTAACTACTGGACCTACACACTACTGTTTTACCATGTAGCGATGTAGCTAACTACTGCAAATACACACTGCTGTTTTATCATGTAGCGATGTAGCTAACTACTGGACCTACACACTACTGTTTTACCATGTAGCGATGTAGCTAACTACTGCAAATACACACTGCTGTTTTATCATGTAGCGATGTAGCTAACTACTGGACCTACACACTACTGTTTTACCATGTAGCAATGTAGCTAACTACTGGACCTACACACTACTGGTTTACCATGTAGCGATGTAGCTAACTACTGGAACTACACACTGCTGTTTTATCATGTAGCGGTATAGCTAACTACTGGAACTACACACTACTGTTTTACCATGTAGCGATGTAGCTAACTACTGGAACTACACACTGCTGTTTTACCATGTAGCGATGTAGCTAACTACTGGACCTACACACTACTGTTTTAGCTAACTACTGGATCTACACACTACTGTTTTACCATGTAGCGATGTAGCTAACTACTGGACCTACACACTACTGTTTTACCATGTAGCGGTATAGCTAACTACTGGAACTACACACTACTGTTTTACCATGTACCGGTGTAGCTAACTACTGGAACGACACACTACTGTTTTACCATGTAGCGATGTATCTAACTACTGGACCTACACACTACTGTTTTACCATGTAGCTAACTACTGGAACTACACACTACTGTTTTACCATGTAGCGATGTAGCTAACTACTGGAACTACACACTACTGTTTTACCATGTAGCGATGTATCTAACTACTGGAACTACACACTACTGTTTTACCATGTAGCGGTGTAGCTAACTACTGGAACTACACACTGCTGTTTTACCATGTAGCGATGTATCTAACTACTGGACCTACACACTACTGTTTTACCATGTAGCTAACTACTGGAACTACACACTACTGTTTTACCATGTACCGGTGTAGCTAACTACTGGAACGACACACTACTGTTTTACCATGTAGCGATGTATCTAACTACTGGACCTACACACTACTGTTTTACCATGTAGCTAACTACTGGAACTACACACTACTGTTTTACCATGTAGCGATGTAGCTAACTACTGGAACTACACACTACTGTTTTACCATGTAGCGATGTATCTAACTACTGGAACTACACACTACTGTTTTACCATGTAGCGGTGTAGCTAACTACTGGAACTACACACTGCTGTTTTACCATGTAGCGATGTATCTAACTACTGGACCTACACACTACTGTTTTACCATGTAGCTAACTACTGGAACTACACACTACTGTTTTACCATGTAGCGGTATAGCTAACTACTGGACCTACACACTACTGTTTTACCATGTAGCGATGTATCTAACTACTGGACCTACACACTACTGTTTTACCATGTAGCGGTATAGCTAACTACTGGACCTACACACTACTGTTTTACCATGTAGCGATGTATCTAACTACTGGACCTACACACTACTGTTTTAGCTAACTACTGGACCTACACACTACTGTTTTACCATGTAGCGATGTATCTAACTACTGGACCTACACACTACTGTTTTAGCTAACTACTGGAACTACACACTACTGTTTTACCATGTAGCGGTATAGCTAACTACTGGAACTACACACTACTTTTTCAAAGTATTGGTGAATAGGCAAGAACTTCTTTGTCTTCATCTGACCTGTGTAATTTTCACTGTGTTTAATAAGCTACATTAGACATTTAGTTAACATCTGACTCCAGAGTGATCTGTTCTTGCAATTTGTAGTCTATGACAAATTCAGATTGAGATATGATGATTTTGTTTCCCCGCTTAGTAGTAACTTTAGTGAAGTAAACTATGTTAGGGTATCTTTAGTATGGTTTAACTTCTTCCTGTGAGAAGTAATTGGTATCTTTGGTAAACTGTATTTTTAGAGGAGCTTCCTCAACACTGCAAACGTACAGTAGATCAAGCCCACATGGTTAGCAAGGCAAACGTACAGTAGATCAAGCCCACATGGTTAGCAAGGCAAACGTACAGTAGATCAAGCCCACATGGTTAGCAAGGCAAACGTACAGTAGATCAAGCCCACATGGTTAACAATGCAAACATACAGTAGATCAAGCCCACATGGTTAGCAAGGCAAACGTACAGTAGATCAAGCCCACATGGTTAGCAAGGCAAACGTACAGTAGATCAAGCCCACATGGTTAACAAGGCAAACGTACAGTAGATCAAGCCCACATGGTTAGCAAGGCAAACGTACAGTAGATCAAGCCCACATGGTTAGCAAGGCAAACGTACAGTAGGATCAAGCCCACATGGTTAGCAAGGCAAACGTACAGTAGATCAAGCCCACATGGTTAACAAGGCAAACGTACAGTAGATCAAGCCCACATGGTTAACAAGGCAAACGTACAGTAGATCAAGCCCACATGGTTAGCAAGGCAAACGTACAGTAGGATCAAGCCCACGTGGTTAGCAATGCAATAGTGGCCTTGAGGCTCAGTGGGGGCAGCGTTTACACAGGCAGCCCAATTCTGATCTATTTTTCAACTAACTGGTCTTTTTGACCAATCAGATCAGCTCTTTCGCCCCAAATAATAGGTTAAAACAAATTATAATTTGTCTGCCTGTATAAAGGCAGACATCTGTCATTGTTTGGTAATGGAACACTGACAATGTGTCCTGAATGGCACCTCTATTCCCTATATTCCCATTGGGCCCTGGTTAAAGTAGTGTACTGAATAGGGAATAGGGTGCCATTTGGAATGCATGAACCCTTGCATACTAACCGTTGTTGCTGTTCTTACTGCTTCTGCATGCGACTGCCACCTTCGCTCTAATCTTATAGGCTGCTGATCAGTAGTAATTTTCCACCTGACCAAATCATTTTGTCCTGATCCTGTTCTTCCCACACCGAGACTCCTCTGGTACATGTCACAGTGGCGGAGGCCTGCTGCTTTGTGTTTGTCTCGTATGCTAATCGTGTTATGTACGCATCCTCCACTCCCCTCCCTCTATCCCTCTCTCCCTCCCTCCCTCCCTCTGTGCCTCCTTGCCTACCACCCTCCCTCCCTCTAAACCTCTACCTCTCCATCCCTCTATCCCTCTCTCCCTCCCTCGCTCTGTGCCTCCTTGCCTACCTCCCTCCCTCCATCCCTCTATCCCTCTCTCCCTCCCTTGCTCTGTGCCTCCTTGCCTACCTCCCTCCCTCCCTCTAAACCTCTACCTCTCCATCCCTCTATCCCTCTCTCCCTCCCTCGCTCTGTGCCTCCTTGCCTACCGCCCTCATCTCTCTATCCCTCTTCCTCTCCATCCATCTATCCCTCCCTCCCTCTGTGCCTCCTTGCCTACCTCCCTCCCTCCCTCTAACCCTCCCTCATCCCTCTATCCCTCCCTATGTCCCTCTCTCCGTCTCTCTGTCCTTCTATTCGTCCATCCCTCCATCTGTCTACCTCTTCATCCCTCTATCCCTCTACCTCTCAATCCCTCTATCCCTCCCTCCCTCATCCCTCCATCCCTCCCTCTATCCCTCCCTCCCTCATCCCTCCATCCCTCTCTCCTTCTATATCTCCCTCCCTCCATCCATCTCTCTGTCCCTCTATTCAGCGATCAATCCATCCCTCTATCCCTCTACCCATCCATCCCTCTACCCCTCTATCCCTCTACCCCTCTATCCCTCTACCCCTCCATCCCTCTACCCCTCCATCACTCCACCCCTCCACCCCTCCATCCCGCCATCCCTCTACCTCTCCATCCCTCTACCCCTCCATCCCTCCATCCCTCTACCTCTCCATCCCTCTACCTCTCCATCCCTCTATCCTTCTACCCCTCCATCCCTCCATCCCTCTACTTCTCCATCCCTCTATCCCTCTACCCCTCTATCCCTCTACCCCTCTATCCCTCTACCCCTCTATCCCTCTACCCCTCCATCCCTCCATCCCTCTACCTCTCCATCCCTCTACCTCTCCATCCCTCTATCCCTCTACCCCTCCATCCCTCCATCCCTCTACTTCTCCATCCCTCTACCTCTCCATCCCTCTACCCCTCCATCCCTCCATCCCTCTACCTCTCCATCCCTCTATCCCTCTACCCCTCCATCCCTCCATCCCTCTACCTCTCCATCCCTCTCCCCCTCCATCTCTCCATCCCTCCATCCCTTTACAACCTGTTGACAGAGGACACGGCCTGTTGACAGAGGACACAACCTGTTGACAGAGGACACAACCTGTTGACAGAGGACACGGCCTGTTCAGAGAGGACGGCCTGTTGACAGAGGACACGGCCTGTTAACAGAGGACACAGCCTGTTCAGAGAGGACGGCCTGTTGACAGAGGACACGGCCTGTTGACAGAGGACAAGGCCTGTTGACAGAGGACACGGCCTATTGACAGAGGACACGGCCTGTTGACAGAGGAGAGACATGCTGTTATCAAGATGGTTAGTGAAATATGCAGTGTTTGATTTTGTCCAGGAGACAAAAGGGATTGAATATGATTCGCCAATGTTAAATAGCTGCTGACCAATGAAACGCCTGACTTTGTTGTGAAATACCTCTCCTAAGTGGTTGTACTGTCTAAGGAAGAACAACAACAAGAGAATAACAGTGTACTCACTACTTTCATCCAATCACCATTGCGTTGGAAAGCGTCCTCCCACAGTTCACTGTCTGTCTCTTCTCTGTAATGGCTCAGTGGACCATGTCCTTGTTGTGTAAGAGGCCAGCGCAAAGCTGATTGGCTCAAAACAGTCAAAGATGCGAGTGAATATAAGATTATGAGTCACAACAAACCCCCCCCCCCCCTTTAGAACACATAGCATCATAATAGAACTAGAGGTATGGGATAACGTGTGGTTGGAATCAGCCCCCCTTTAGAACACATAGCATCATAATAGAACTAGAGGTATGGGATAACGTGTGGTTGGAATCAGCCCTCTCCCCTTTAGAACACATAGCATCATAATAGAACTAGAGGTATGGGATAACGTGTGGATGGAATCAGCCCCCCCCTTTAGAACACATAGCATCATAATAGAACTAGAGGTATGGGATAACGTGTGGTTGGAATCAGCCCCCCCTTTAGAACACATAGCATCATAATAGAACTAGAGGTATGGGATAACGTGTGGTTGGAATCAGCCCCTCCCCTTTAGAACACATAGCATCATAATAGAACTAGAGGTATGGGATAACGTGTGGTTGGAATCAGCCCCCCCTTTAGAACACATAGCATCATAATAGAACTAGAGGTATGGGATAACGTGTGGTTGGAATCAGCCCCTCCCCTTTAGAACACATAGCATCATAATAGAACTAGAGGTATGGGATAACGTGTGGTTGGAATCAGCCCCTCCCCTTTAGAACACATAGCATCATAATAGAACTAGAGGTATGGGATAACGTGTGGTTGGAATCAGCCCCCCCTTTAGAACACATAGCATCATAATAGAACTAGAGGTATGGGATAACGTGTGGTTGGAATCAGCCCCTCCCCTTTAGAACACATAGCATCATAATAGAACTAGAGGTATGGGATAACGTGTGGTTGGAATCAGCCCCTCCCCTTTAGAACACATAGCATCATAATAGAACTAGAGGTATGGGATAACGTGTGGTTGGAATCAGCCCCCCCTTTAGAACACATAGCATCATAATAGAACTAGAGGTATGGGATAACGTGTGGTTGGAATCAGCCCCTCCCCTTTAGAACACATAGCATCATAATAGAACTAGAGGTATGGGATAACGTGTGGATGGAATCAGCCCCCCCTTTAGAACACATAGCATCATAATAGAACTAGAGGTATGGGATAACATGTGGTTGGAATCAGCCCCTCCCCTTTAGAACACATAGCATCATAATAGAACTAGAGGTATGGGATAACGTGTGGTTGGAATCAGCCCCTCCCCTTTAGAACACATAGCATCATAATAGAACTAGAGGTATGGGATAACGTGTGGTTGGAATCAGCCCCTCCCCTTTAGAACACATAGCATCATAATAGAACTAGAGGTATGGGATAACGTGTGGATGGAATCAGCCCCCCCCCCCTTTAGAACACATAGCATCATAATAGAACTAGAGGTATGGGATAACGTGTGGTTGGAATCAGCCCCCCCCCCTTTAGAACACATAGCATCATAATAGAACTAGAGGTATGGGATAACGTGTGGATGGAATCAGCCCCCCCCTTTAGAACACATAGCATCATAATAGAACTAGAGGTATGGGATAACGTGTGGATGGAATCAGCCCCCCCTTTAGAACACATAGCATCATAATAGAACTAGAGGTATGGGATAACGTGTGGTTGGAATCAGCCCCCCTTTAGAACACATAGCATCATAATAGAACTAGAGGTATGGGATAACGTGTGGTTGGAATCAGCCCCTCCCCTTTAGATCACATAGCATCATAATAGAACTAGAGGTATGGGATAACGTGTGGTTGGAATCAGCCCCTCCCCTTTAGAACACATAGCATCATAATAGAACTAGAGGTAAAGCGTCCTCCCACAGTTCACTGTCTGTCTCTTCTCTGTAATGGCTCAGTGGACCATGTCCTTGTTGTGTAAGAGGCCAGCGCAAAGCTGATTGGCTCAAAACAGTCAAAGATGCGAGTGAATATAAGATTATGAGTCACAACCCCCCCTTTAGAACACATAGCATCATAATAGAACTAGAGGTATGGGATAACGTGTGGTTGGAATCAGCCCCCCCCTTTAGAACACATAGCATCATAATAGAACTAGAGGTATGGGATAACGTGTGGTTGGAATCAGCCCCTCCCCTTTAGAACACATAGCATCATAATAGAACTAGAGGTATGGGATAACGTGTGGTTGGAATCAGCCCCTCCCCTTTAGAACACATAGCATCATAATAGAACTAGAGGTATGGGATAACGTGTGGTTGGAATCAGCCCCTCCCCTTTAGAACACATAGCATCATAATAGAACTAGAGGTATGGGATAACGTGTGGTTGGAATCAGCCCCTCCCCTTTAGAACACATAGCATCATAATAGAACTAGAGGTATGGGATAACGTGTGGATGGAATCAGCCCCCCCCCTTTAGAACACATAGCATCATAATAGAACTAGAGGTATGGGATAACGTGTGGTTGGAATCAGCCCCTCCCCTTTAGAACACATAGCATCATAATAGAACTAGAGGTATGGGATAACGTGTGGTTGGAATCAGCCCCTCCCCTTTAGAACACATAGCATCATAATAGAACTAGAGGTATGGGATAACGTGTGGTTGGAATCAGCCCCTCCCCTTTAGAACACATAGCATCATAATAGAACTAGAGGTATGGGATAACGTGTGGTTGGAATCAGCCCCTCCCCTTTAGAACACATAGCATCATAATAGAACTAGAGGTATGGGATAACGTGTGGTTGGAATCAGCCCCTCCCCTTTAGAACACATAGCATCATAATAGAACTAGAGGTATGGGATAACGTGTGGTTGGAATCAGCCCCTCCCCTTTAGAACACATAGCATCATAATAGAACTAGAGGTATGGGATAACGTGTGGTTGGAATCAGCCCCTCCCTTTAGAACACATAGCATCATAATAGAACTAGAGGTATGGGATAACGTGTGGATGGAATCAGCCCCTCCCCTTTAGAACACATAGCATCATAATAGAACTAGAGGTATGGGATAACGTGTGGTTGGAATCAGCCCCTCCCC
>NC_060195.1:71754643-71759643 GCF_021184085.1 Oncorhynchus gorbuscha | reverse complement strand
TCTCTCTCCCTGTCTCTCTCTCCCTGTCTCTCTCTCTCCCTGTGTCTCTCGCTGACTCTCTCTCCCTGTCTCTCTCTCCCTGTCTCTCTCTCTCCCTGTCTCTCTCTCCCTGTCTCTCTCTCCCTGTCTCCTCTCTCCTCCCTGTCTCTCTCTCTCTCCCTGTCTCTCTCTCTCTCCTGTCTCTCTCTCTCCCTGTCTCTCTCTCTCCCTGTCTCTCTCTCCCTGTCTCTCTCTCTCCCTGTCTCTCTCTCTCTGTCTCTCTCCCTGTGTCTCTCGCTCCCTGTCTCTCGCTCCCTGTCTCTCTCTCCCTGTCTCTCTCTCTCCCTGTCTCTCTCTCCCTGTCTCTCTCTCCCTGTCTCTCTCCCCCTGTCTCTCTCTCTCTCTCTCTCTCTCTCTCTCTCTCTCTCTCTCTCTCTCTCCCCTCTGTCTCTCTCTCCCTGTCTCTCTCTCCTCTCTCTCTCTCTCCCTGTGTCTCTCTCTCCCTGTGTCTCTCCCTGTCTCTCTCTCCCTGTCTCTCTCTCTCCCTGTGTCTCTCCCTGTCTCTCTCTCCCTGTCTCTCTCTCCCTGTCTCTCTCTCCCCTGTCTCTCTCTCCCCTGTCTCTCTCCCCCTGTCTCTCTCTCCCTGTCTCTCTCTCCCCCTGTCTCTCTCTCTCCCTGTCTCTCTCTCTCCCTGTCTCTCCAAATCTAAATGGCATTAGGCAGAGCACAGTAGTGAGCTTGCAGGGCAGCCGACATTGGTCAAGGCTGTAAAGAATGGGCAGCTTTTTGTTTTATGGAGAATTCGGTATCACTTAGGAAGCATTGTTTCCATATTAATGAGTTGTCTTGTAACAATCAACGGGCTTGTTAGTTTTAGGAGCTCTTTTCAGCAGTCTATAATGTAGTCTTTACTGCAGAATGCTAACCAGTCTGCCTGGTTCTTTATATTAACAGGGGGGCCCTTTATATCAACAGGGGGGCCCTTATTATATCAACAGGGGGCCCTTTATATCAACAGGGGGGCCCTTTATATCAACAGGGGGGCCCTTTATATCAACAGGGGGCCCTTTATATCAACAGGGGGCCCTTTATATCAACAGGGGGGCCTATATATCAACAGGGGGGCCCTTTATATTAACAGGGGGCCCTTTATATTAACAGGGGGGCCCTTTATATCAACAGTGGGGCCCTTTATATTAACAGGGGGGCCCTTTATATCAACAGTGGGGCCCTTTATATCAACAGGGGGGCCCTTTATATCAACAGGGGGGCCCTTTATATCAACAGGGGGGCCCTTTATATTAACAGGGGGGCCCTTTATATCAACAGTGGGGCCCTTTATATCAACAGGGGGCCCTTTATATCAACAGGGGGGCCCTTTATATCAACAGGGGGCCCTTTATATCAACAGGGGGGCCCTTTATATCAACAGGGGTCCCTTTATATCAACAGGGGGGCCCTTTATATCAACAGTGGGGCCCTTTATATCAACAGTGGGGCCCTTTTTATCAACACTGGGGCCCTTTATATCAACAAGGGGGCCCTTTATATCAACAAGGGGGCCCTTTATATCAACAGGGGGGCCCTTTATATCAACAAGGGGCCCTTTATATCAACAAGGGGGCCCTTTATATCAACAGGGGGCCTTTTTAGGGGGCCCTTTATCAACAGGGGGCCCTTTATATCTTTATATCAACAGGGGGCCCTTTATATCAACAGGGGGCCCTTTATATCAACAGGGGGCCCTTTATATCAACAGGGGGCCCTTTATAGCAACAGGGGGCCCTTTATATCAACAGTGGGGCCCTTTATATTAACAGGGGGCCCTTTATATCAACAGGGGGCCCTTTTTACATTAACAGGGGGCCCTTTTATATTCAACAGGGGGCCCTTTATATCAACACTGGGGCCCTTTATATCAATCTAGGGGATGGTCCTGCTCTTGTGTGTCTGTGTGATTTCTGTATCTTAAATCAACCAGGCAAGTCAGTTAAAGAACACATTCTTATTTATAATGACGGCCCACACCGGTCGATGCTGGGCCAATTGTGTGCCGCCCTATGGGACTCCCAATCACAGCCGATACAGCCTGGATTCGAACCAGGGACTGCTATGCAGTGCTTTAGACCACTGAGCCACGAGGGAGCCCATCTGGATCCATCTATGTATATCATTGTGTTCAGTGTCTGTGTGATGGTACATCTGTCTGTGTGATGGTACATCTGTCTGTGTGATGGAACATCTGTCTGTGTGATGGTACATCTGTCTGTGTGATAGTACATCTGTCTGTGTGATGGTACATCTGTCTGTGTGATGGTACATCTGTCTGTGTGATGGTACATCTGTCTGTGTGTGTGTGTGTGATGGTACATCTGTCTGTGTGTGTGTGTGATGGTACATCTGTCTGTGTGATGGTACATCTGTCTGTGTGATGGTACATCTGTCTGTGTGATGATACATCTGTCTGTGTGATGGTACATCTGTCTGTGTGTGTGTGTGTGTGATGGTACATCTGTCTGTGTGTGTGTGTGTGATGGTACATCTGTCTGTGTGATGGTACATCTGCCTGTGTGATGGTACATCTGTCTGTGTGATGGTACATCTGTCTGTGTGATGGTACATCTGTCTGTGTGATGGTACATCTGTCTGTGTGTGTGTGTGTGATGGTACATCTGTCTGTGTGTGTCTGTGTGATGGTATATCTGTCTGTGTGATGGTACATCTGTCTGTGTGATGGTACATCTGTCTGTGTGATGGTACATCTGTCTGTGTGATGGTACATCTGTCTGTGTGTCTGTGTGATGGTACATCTGTCTGTGTGATGGTACATCTGTCTGTGTGACGGTACATCTGTCTGTGTGACGGTACATCTGTCTGTGTGATGGTACATCTGTCTGTGTGATGGTACATCTGTCTGTGTGATGGTACATCTGTCTGTGTGATGGTACATCTGTCTGTGTGATGGTACATCTGTCTGTGTGATGGTACATCTGTCTGTGTGTGTCTGTGTGATGGTACATCTGTCTGTGTGATGGTACATCTGTCTGTGTGATGGTACATCTGTCTGTGTGATGGTACATCTGTCTGTGTGATGGTACATCTGTCTGTGTGATGGTACATCTGTCTGTGTGATGGTACATCTGTCTGTGTGATGGTACATCTGTCTGTGTGTGTGTGTGTGTGTGTGTGTGTGTGTGTGTGTGTGTGTGTGTGTGTGTGTGTGTGTGTGTGTGTGTGTGTGTGTGTGTGTGTGTGTGTGTGTGTGTGTGTGTGTCAGTGTCTGTGTGATAGTGGTGTGTGCCGTGTGTGTGGTGTGTGTGTGTGTGTGTGTGTGTGTGTGTGTGTGTGTGTGTGTGTGTGTGTGTGTGTGTGTGTGTGTGTGTGTGTGTGTGTGTGTGTGTGTGTGTGTGTGTGTGTGTGTGTGTGTGTGTGTGTGTCTTCAGATCAGCCCTAATGAGCCAAGCCAATCAATGTCTGAAGGATTTGACTTTGATAGATGCCTTTGAGAAAACAACATGTCGTGACTCTCTCTGTCTCAAGGCGCCGAAGAGCAAAGACCTCAGAGACCAGAGAGAGGGTTAGAATGACCTTCACAGGGTCGGGATGGATCCATGTGGGTTGGGAGAGGGTTAGAATGACCTTCACAGGGTCAGGATGGATCCATGTGGGTTGGGAGAGGGTTAGATTGTCCTTCACAGGGTCAGGATGGATCCAAGTGACCACAGAGAGGTTTAGAATGACCTTCACAGGGTCAGGATGGATCCATGTGGGTTGAGAGAGGGTTAGATTGACCTTCACAGGGTCAGGATGGATCCATGTGGGTTGAGAGAGGAGGGATTGATGGATACACACGAACGCATACACACACAATCGATAAATTGTTGAGCTTGGAGGGGGGCTCGGAGAGAGGATGGGAGGGAGGCTTGGAGAGAGGATGAGAGGGAGGCTTGGAGAGAGGATGAGAGGGAATCTTGGAGAGAGGGTGGGAGGGAGGCTTTGGGAGAGGATGGGAGGCTTGGGGAGGCTTGGAGAGGGAGGATGGGAGGGGGCTTGAACAGAGGATGGGAGGGAGGCTTGGAGAGAGGATGGGAGGGGGCTTGGAGCAAGGATGGGAGGGAGGCTTGGAGAGAGGATGGGAGGGAGGTTTGGAGAGAGGATGGACGGGAGGCTTGGAGAGAGGGTTGGGGGAGGCTTGGAGAGAGGGTTGGAGGGAGGCTTGGAGAGAGGATGGGAGGGAGGTTTGGAGAGAGGATGGACAGGAGGCTTGGAGAGAGGGTTGGAGGGAGGCTTGGAGAGAGGGTTGGAGGGAGGCTGGAGAGAGGATGGGAGGGAGGTTTGGAGAGAGGATGGGAGGGAGGCTTGGAGAGAGGGTTGGAGGGAGGCTTGGAGAGAGGGTTGGAGGGAGGCCTGGAGAGAGGATGGGAGGGAGGTTTGGAGAGAGGATGGACGGGAGGCTTGGAGAGAAGGATGGAGGGAGGCTTGGAGAGAGGGTTGGAGGGAGGCTTGGAGAGAGGGTTGCAGGGAGGCTGGGAGAGAGGATGGACGGGAGGCTTGGAGAGAGGGTTGTAGGGAGGCTTGGAGAGAGGGTTGGAGGGAGGCTTGGAGAGAGGGTTGGAGGGAGGCTTGGAGAGAGGGTTGTAAGGGAGGCTTGGAGAGAGGGTTGGGGGAGGCTTGGGAGAGGATGGACGGGAGGCTTGGAGAGAAGGATGGAGGGAGGCTTGGAGAGAGGATGGGAGGGGGGCTTGGAGAGAGGATGGGAGGGAGGCTTGGAGAGATGATGCGAGGGCGCTTGGATAGAGGATGGGAGGTGGGCTTGGAGAGAGGATGGGAGGAGGACTTGGAGAGAGGATTGGAAGGATGCTTGGAGAGAGGATGGGAGGGGGGCTTGGAGAGATGATGGGAGTGGGCATTGGAGAGAGCATGGGAGGGAGGCTTGGAGAGATGATGGGAGTGGGGATTGGAGAGAGCATGGGAGGGGGGGCTTGGAGAGAGGATGGGAGGAGGACTTGGAGAGAGGATTG
>NC_060195.1:71712143-71749643 GCF_021184085.1 Oncorhynchus gorbuscha | reverse complement strand
ATAACAGACATAGAGATGATAACAGATGGGGATGATCACAGATAGAGAGATGATAACAGACATAGAGATGATAACAGACAGAGAGATGATAACAGACAGAGAGATGATAACAGATGGGGATGATATTCGTGTGGATATTTATGTCGTAAGACAAGTTGCTCATCTTAAACATGTGTTGTGTTGTTACTTACTGTAGATGTAGTAAATGTGGAGAAGGCTCCCAAGTGGCGCAGCGGTCTAAGGCACGGCGGACACTCTGTACCACAACCGGCTGTGATTTGGCGTCCCATAGGGGCGGCGGACACTCTGTACCACAACCGGCTGTGATTGGGCGTCCCATAGGGGCGGCGGACACTCTGTACCACAACCGGCTGTGATTGGGCGTCCCATAGGGGCGGCGGACACTCTGTACCACAACCGGCTGTGATTGGGCGTCCCATAGGGGCGGCGGACACTCTGTTGAGTCCACAATCTGGCTGTGATTGTTAGCCTGCATTCCAAATAGCACCATGTTCTTGGAATAGGCAAATCTATTTGTACCACAAGGGGCTCTGATTGGTAGTCCCATGGGGCGGCGGAGCGATTTTGAACCACAAGAGTTTTTTTTGATTGGGCTGCTTTCATAGTCATTTTAGGGGTGATTCTGCGTGAACACTCATCACCCAGGACCACAACCTTTCCTGTTTCCAGTTAGCGTCCTGCAGACCACAGGGGCAGGCGGACACTCTGTAAACCACAACTGGCTGTGGGCGTGTGTGTGTGTGGGTAACTGTGTGTGTAACTGTGTGTGTAACCCCTTAACTTGTGTGTGTTGAGTTTAGAATCAATAAAAGCCTTTATTCGTAGAACTAGTTTAGTGTTAGCCTGATCCATTCCAAATAGCACCATGTTCTTGGAATAGTGCAAATCTATTTGACGAGAGTTTAAAAGGGGCTCTGGCCAATGGTAGTGCACAGCATGGGGAACAGGGAGCATTTTGAACCAACCTTTAAAAAGCAGCATCCTGATTTTCACAAGAAACAATTTTCTCGTAAAAGCTGCTTTCATAGTCATTTTAGGTTGGGTTGATTTAAAAGACACAGAATCTCTTTAAAAGACACAGCATCCGGTCATCATTACCCAGGACACATCTGATTTAATCCATTTCCTGTTTCTCCAGTTACCCTTTAAAAGACACAGCATCCTGATCCAGACCAGATCTAAAAGACACAGCATCTGATCCACTCCATAACCCCAAAAGCAATCCTGATCCAAAACTTTAAAAAACGCATCTCCAGCTATAACCCTTTAAAAGACACAGCATCCTGATCCACTCCATTACCCTTTGTGTGCATCCTGATGTCCATTACCCTTTGTGTGCATGTGTCATTGTCTTTAAAAGTGCATGTGATGTCACAACCCTTCACAAGTGTCTGTCCACTCCATAACCCCTTAAAAGACACAGCATGTGATGTAACCCTTTAAAAGACACAGCATCCTGATGTCCATAACCCTTTAAAAGACACAGCATCCTGATGTCCATTACCCTTTAAAAGACACAGCATGTGATGTCCATTACCCTTTAAAAGACACAGCATCCTGATCCACTCCATTACCCTTTAAAAGACACAGCATCCTGATCCACTCCATTACCCTTTAAAAGACACAGCATCCTGATGTCCATAACCCTTTGCATCCTGATTTTTCACAAGACACAGCATCAATAAATAGCCTTTGTTACGCTAGAACTGTCTTGTTTGAGCATTTAACCCTCTTGACAATACACAGCATCCTGATCCACTCCATTACCCTTTAAAAGACACAGCATCCTGATCCACTCCAAAGACACAGCATCCTGATCCACTCCATTACCCTTTAAAAGACACAGCATCCTGATCCACTCCATTACCCTTTAAAAGACACAGCATTCTGATCCACTCCATTATCCTTTAAAAGACACAGCATCCTGATCCACTCCATTACCCTTTAAAAGACACAGCATCCTGATCCACTCCATTACCCTTTAAAAGACACAGCATCCTGATTCACTCCATAACCCTTCAAAGACGCAGCATCCTGATCCACTCCATAACCCTTGAAAAGACACAGCATCCTGATCCACTCCATTACCTTTAAAAGACACAGCATCCTGATCCACTCCATAACCCTTTAAAAGACACAGCATCCTGATCCACTCCATAACCCTTTAAAAGACACAGCATCCTGATCCACTCCATAACCCTTTAAAAGACACAGCATCCTGATCCACTCCATAACCCTTCACAAGACACAGCATCCTGATCCACTCCATAACCCTTTAAAAGACACAGCATCCTGATCCACTCCATAACCCTTCACAAGACACAGCATCCTGATCCACTCCATAACCCTTTAAAAGACACAGCATCCTGATCCACTCCATAACCCTTTAAAAGACACAGCATCCTGATCCACTCCATAACCCTTCAAAAGACACAGCATCCTGATCCACTCCATAACCCTCTAAAAGACACAGCATCCTCTCCATTACCCTTCACAAGACACAGCATCCTGATCCACTCCATTACCCTTTAAAAGACACAGCATCCTGATCCACTCCATAACCCTCTAAAAGACACAGCATCCTGATCCACTCCATTACCCTTTAAAAGACACAGCATCCTGATCCACTCCATAACCCTTTAAAAGACACAGCATCCTGATCCACTCCATTACCCTTCACAAGACACAGCATCCTGATCCACTCCATAACCCTTTAAAAGACACAGCATCCTGATCCACTCCATAACCCTTCACAAGACACAGCATCCTGATCCACTCCATTACCCTTTAAAAGACACAGCATCCTGACCCTTTAAAAGACACAGCATCCTGATCCACTCCATAACCCTTTAAAAGACACAGCATCCTGATCCACTCCATTACCCTTTAAAAGATGCAGCATCCTGATCCACTCCATAACCCTTAAAAGACACAGCATCCTGATCCACTCCATAACCCTTTAAAAGACACAGCATCCTGATCCACTCCATAACCCTTCACAAGACACAGCATCCTGATCCACTCCATAACCCTTCACAAGACACAGCATACAGTGAACCATACATCAGTATTGTCAGTGTCCTGTCCACTCTGTTACTATATACAGTATACAGTGAACTGTTACATCAGTCAGGATTGTCAGTGTCCTGTCCACTACTATATGTTACATCAGTATTGACAGTGTCCTGAACTGTACTATATACAGTGAACTTACATCAGTGTCCTGTCCACTCTGTTACTATATACAGTGAACTATACAGTGCCGTTGGTTTACCGCGGTGGTAAACCAGTAAACCAGCACCAGTACAACGACACACAATCGCGGTGGTATTATATGAAAGCATTGAAGGGTGACTATAATGAGTATAATTCTGAACTGAAGGGAAACATTTGTATTGCAGTTATGTTTTGCCCCATTACGACAGAGAAGAGCATGAGAGAATGATGTGGACATAAAATAAAATAAAACGATATTAGTTCTATGATTTTCGATGCAAATGTGACAACGTGTGCTGCTAAGGAAAATCCACCGTCCGGTCCAGACTAGAGTCTATTGCAGGCATTTAAATGATCTGTGTTGTAGCTCAGCGCTAGGCTAGCCTGACAGATTTGTAATGACACATGAATCTAAATTGTCTGTGTTGTAGTCAGCGCTAGGCTAGCCTGGCAGATTTGTAATGATACATGAATTTGTAATGACTACATGAATCTATGACACATGAATCTAAATTGTGTTGTCAGTCAGCGCTAAGGAATCTAAATTGTCTGGCTCAGATTTATAATGATGATCTAAATTGTCTGTGTTGTATGCTACTACTGACAGATTATAATTCCGAATCTAAATTGTCTGTGTTTTGGCGCTGGCAATTTGAAGCAATTACATTAGAAAGCAATTACATTAGAAAGTCGTGTCGTGCCAAACCATCTCGCTTTTATGCAAGTTTAATAGCCAACCCGCCGATGCCTAATGGACTGCATGCTGCGTCTAAGCAATTACTTCACACGGAGAGATGTATGGCTGATACAAAGGATTTGACAAGACGCTTAGTTGATGTAAAAAAAACATACAAAATATAAATATATTCACAAGATTTGTAGATTAATTTAATCAAAAAGATTTTATGTGATCAAACGTTCAAAAAAAAAAACAAGTGAAGAGATTTTTCCCAAAATGTTATATCCCTAAATAGTTCAAGTGTGTATTTTATTCATCAGAAATTACATTGTCTAAGTGAGCTGTAAATGAAGAGGTCCTCGATGTATTTTTGAAAGATGAGACGTTGATAATTATAGTAAATACGGCTTTGATATCATTAAAAGAAAGCCAAACAAACGCGTGTTTTTTGCACTTTACATTTCCATATCATAAAACTCGTAATATACATTGTCAACGTTTATGATCACTGTGTTTGATGTACAGTGACCTGATGACATGGCGGAATACTCTGGGTTGTCCTGAACAGAATAAACCCATGTTTGTGGTATTGTAAAGAAATGTGGCGGGGAACGGGTCTGGGTGAACTGTTCTACACGCACTACATTACATTTACATTTAAGTCATTTAGCAGACGCTCTTATCCAGAGCGACTTACAAATTGGTGCATTCACCTTATGACTAAAATCACGATCTGATCCTCTGATTTGTTTTGTTGAAGCCGAACACTCTTAACATGTTTTTCGTTGTTGTTGCCGTGTTGGCAACCGAACACACTGTCAAACGATGCCCACCTGACCCAGATTGGGATTTATAATGGACTGGGTTTTTCTTTTCGGAATGCGTAAAAACAACAACAGGAATTGTGTGATGGCGAGGATGCGGGGCTGTGTTCCGAACAAAACAACTACACGTTTGCTTGTTCTAGTTCCTCAGAGTGGCACAGATAGGAAAGCTCAGAATAGCACCTGATAGTTTAAGACTCTTCTTTGAGTCATAAAAGTGTCGGAACTGGGCACACTTTGCACACACACTTCGCCCAAACTCTTGTAATTTCTTTGTTGTCTTCTGTTGCACCTACCCCAAATTTCCCATGATTACTCTTCTCATGTTACTGAATGTATCCCGTAGTATTTATTAGATTTTGTGAGGCAGTAAAAAGTAGAGTAAATGTAAAATATCCCGGTATACATTGTGAAAGACCAAGGATTGGCGCACGAGGAGATGGCTGACGTTTTTATGGGCTCCGAGACAATTGTGCTATTGTGTGATTCTTCATTATTTGTTTGTTTTATTTAAAACATATATATTTATACACTGCTCAAAAAAATACTAAACACTAAAAACACTAAAATAACCCTAATAATCCTAGATCTGAATGACTGAAATATTCTTATTTTAAAAACGTTTTTCTTTACATAGTTGAATGTCCTACAAAAATCACACAACAATTATCAATGTAAATCAAATTTATCAACCCAAGGAGGTCTGGATTTGGAGTCACATGAGGTCACATGAGGTCTAGCATTGTCTTGCATTAGGAGGATCCCAGGGCCAACCACACCAGCATATGGTCTCACAAGGGGTCTGAGGATCTCACCTCGGTACCTAATGGCAGTCAGGCTACCTCTGGCGAGCATATGGAGGGCTGTGCGGCCCCCCAAAGAAATGCCACCCCACACCATGACTGACCCACAGCCAAACCGGTCATGCTGGAGGATGTTGCAGGCAGCAGAACTTTCTCCACGGCGTCTCCAGACTGTCACGTCAGTCACATGTGCTCAGTGTGAACCTGCTTTCATCTGAGAAGAGCACAGGGCGCCAGTGGCAAATGCGCCAATCTTGGTGTTCTCTGGCAAATGCCAAACGTCCTGCACGGTGTTGGGCTGTAAGCACAACCCCCACCTGTGGATGTGGGGCCCTCATTCCACCCTCATGGTGTCTGTTTCTGACCGTTTGAGCAGACACATGCACATTTGTGGCCTGCTGGAAGTCATTTTGCAGGGCTCTGGAAGTGCTCCTCCTTGCACAAAGGCGGAGGTAGTGGTCCTGCTGCTGAGTTGTTGCCCTCCTACGGCCTCCTCCACGTCTCCTGATGTACTGGCCTGTCTCCTGGTAGCGCCTCCATGCTCTGGACACTACGCTGACAGACACAGCAAACCTTCTTTTCACAGCTCGCATTGATGTGCCATCCTAATAATAAATAATATAATAATAATATATGCCATTTAGCAGACGCTTTTATCCAAAGCGACTTACAGTCATGTGTGCATACATTCTACGTATGGGTGGTCCCGGGGATCAAACCCACTACCCTGGCGTTACAAGCGCCATGCTCTACCAACTGAGCTACAGAAGGATGAGCTGCACTACCTGAGCCACTTGTGTGGGTTGTAGACTCCGTCTCATGCTACCACTAGAGTAAAAGCACCGCCAGCATTCAAAAGTGACCAAAACATCAGCCAGGAAGCATAGGAACTGAGAAGTGGTCTGTGGTCACCACCTGCAGAACCACTCCTTTATTGGGGGTGTCTTGCTAAATGCCTATAATTTCCACCTGTTGTCTATTCCATTTGCACAACAGCATGTGAAATGTATTGTCAATCAGTGTTGCTTCCTAAGTGGACAGCTGGATTTCACAGAAGTGTGATTGACTTGGAGTTACATTGTGTTGTTTAAGTGTTCCCTTTATTTTTTTGAGCAGCGTATATTATATATTATATTACTTCAGTTTATTTGAATAAATACTTTCTAAACACATATATTTTTTAAAACTGCAATGTTGTTAAGTAAGCAATTGACAAAAACAATTTGATTTGAGTAATGTGATAAAGGTAATAGGAAGGGATTAAAGAGCACTGGGCTATAGGAAGGGATTATACAGAGAACAGCTGGCCTATAGGAAGGGATTATACAGAGAACAGCTGGCCTATAGGAAGGGATTATACAGAGAACAGCTGGCCTATAGGAAGGGATTATACAGAGAACAGCTGGCCTATAGGAAGGGATTATACAGAGAACAGCTGGCCTATAGGAAGGGATTATACAGAGAACAGCTGGCCTATAGGAAGGGATTATACAGAGAACAGCTGGCCTATAGGAAGGGATTATAGGAAGGGATTAGAGAACAGCTGGCCTATAGGAAGGGATTATACAGAGAACAGCTGGCCTATAGGAAGGGATTATACAGAGAACAGCTGGCCTATAGGAAGGGATTATACAGAGAACAGCTGGCCTATAGGAAGGGATTATACAGAGAACAGCTGGCCTATAGGAAGGGATTATACAGAGAACAGCTGGCCTATAGGAAGGGATTATACAGAGAACAGCTGGCCTATAGGAAGGGATTATACAGAGAACAGCTGGCCTATAGGAAGGGATTATACAGAGAACAGCTGGCCTATAGGAAGGGATTATACAGAGAACAGCTGGCCTATAGGAAGGGATTATCCAGAGAACAGCTGGCCTATAGGAAGGGATTATACAAAGAACAGCTGGCCTATAGGAAGGGATTATACAGAGAACAGCTGGCCTATAGGAAGGGATTATACAGAGAACAGCTGGCCTATAGGAAGGGATTACACAGGGAACAGCTGGCCTATAGGAAGGGATTATACAGAGAACAGCTGGCCTATAGGAAGGGATTATACAGAGAACAGCTGGCCTATAGGAAGGGATTATACAGAGAACAGCTGGCCTATAGGGGGATTATACAGGAACAGCTGGCCTATAGGAAGGGATTATACAGAGAACAGCTGGCCTATAGCTGGAAGGGATTATACAGAGAACAGCTGGCCTATAGGAAGGGATTATACAGAGAACAGCTGGCCTATAGGAAGGGATTATACAGAGAACAGCTGGCCTATAGGAAGGGATTATACAGAGAACAGCTGGCCTATAGGAAGGGATTATACAGAGAACAGCTGGCCTATAGAAAGGGATTTATGGCCAGAGAACAGCTGGCCTATAGGAAGGGATTACACAGGGAACAGCTGGCCTATAGGAAGGGATTATACAGAGAACAGCTGGCCTATAGGAAGGGATTATACAGAGAACAGCTGGCCTATAGGAAGGGATTATACAGAGAACAGCTGGCCTATAGGAAGGGATTATACAGAGAACAGCTGGCCTATAGGAAGGGATTATACAGAGAACAGCTGGCCTATAGGAAGGGATTATACAGAGAACAGCTGGCCTATAGGAAGAGAGCTGGCCTATAGGAAGGGATTATACAGAGAACAGCTGGCCTATAGGAAGGGATTATACAGAGAACAGCTGGCCTATAGGAAGGGATTATACAGAGAACAGCTGGCCTATAGGAAGGGATTATACAGAGAACAGCTGGCCTATAGGAAGGGATTATACAGAGAACAGCTGGCCTATAGGAAGGGATTATACAGAGAACAGCTGGCCTATAGGAAGGGATTATACAGAGAACAGCTGGCCTATAGGAAGGGATTATACAAAGAACAGCTGGCCTATAGGAAGGGATTATACAGAGAACAGCTGGCCTATAGGAAGGGATTATACAGAGAACAGCTGGCCTATAGGGGGGATTATACAGAACAGCTGGCCTATAGGAAGGGATTATACAGAGAACAGCTGGCCTATAGGAAGGGATTATACAGAGAACAGCTGGCCTATAGGAAGGGATTACACAGGGAACAGCTGGCCTATAGGAAGGGATTATACAGAGAACAGCTGGCCTATAGGAAGGGATTATACAGAGAACAGCTGGCCTATAGGAAGGGATTATACAGAGAACAGCTGGCCTATAGCTGGCCTAAGAAGGGATTATACAGAGAACAGCTGGCCTATAGGAAGGGATTACACAGATTATACAGAGAACAGCTGGCCTATAGGAAGGGATTATACAGAGAACAGCTGGCCTATAGGAAGGGATTATACAGAGAACAGCTGGCCTATAGGAAGGGATTATACAGAGAACAGCTGGCCTATAGGAAGGGATTATACAGAGAACAGCTGGCCTATAGGAAGTGATTATACAGAGAACAGCTGGCCTATAGGAAGGGATTATACAGAGAACAGCTGGCCTATAGGAAGGGATTATACAGAGAACAGCTGGCCTATAGGAAGGGATTATACAGAGAACAGCTGGCCTATAGGGAACAGAGAACAGGGATTATACAGAGAACAGCTGGCCTATAGGAAGGGATTATACAGAGAACAGCTGGCCTATAGGAAGGGATTATACAGAGAACAGCTGGCCTATAGGAAGGGATTATACAGAGAACAGCTGGCCTATAGGAAGGGATTATACAGAGAACAGCTGGCCTATAGGAAGGGAAGAGGCTGGCCTATAGGAAGGGATTATACAGAGAACAGCTGGCCTATAGGAAGGGATTATACAGAGAACAGCTGGCCTATAGGAAGGGATTATACAGAGAACAGCTGGCCTATAGGAAGGGATTACACAGGGAACAGCTGGCCTATAGGAAGGGATTACACAGGGAACAGCTGGCCTATAGGAAGGGATTACACAGAGAACAGCTGGCCTATAGGAAGGGATTATACAGGGAACAGCTGGCCTATAGGAAGGGATTATACAGAGAACAGCTGGCCTATAGGAAGGGATTATACAGAGAACAGCTGGCCTATTAGAACAGCTGGCCTATAGGAAGGGATTATACAGAGAACAGCTGGCCTATAGGAAGGGGATTATACAGAGAACAGCTGGCCTATAGGAAGGGATTATACAGAGAACAGCTGGCCTATAGGAAGGGATTATACAGAGAACAGCTGGCCTATAGGAAGGGATTATACAGAGAACAGCTGGCCTATAGGAAGGGATTATACAGAGAACAGCTGGCCTATAGGAAGGGATTTACACAGGGAACAGCTGGCCTATAGGAAGGGATTATACAGGGAACAGCTGGCCTATAGGAAGGGATTACACAGGGAACAGCTGGCCTATAGGAAGGGATTACACAGGGAACAGCTGGCCTATAGGGGGGATTATACAGAGAACAGCTGGCCTATAGGAAGGGATTACACAGAGAACAGCTGGCCTATAGGAAGGGATTATACAGAGAACAGCTGGCCTATAGGAAGGGATTATACAGAGAACAGCTGGCCTATAGGAAGGGATTATACAGAGAACAGCTGGCCTATAGGAAGGGATTACACAGAGAACAGCTGGCCTATAGGAAGGGATTATACAGAGAACAGCTGGCCTATAGGAAGGGATTATACAGAGAACAGCTGGCCTATAGGAAGGGATTATACAGAGGGAACAGCTGGCCTATAGGAAGGGATTACACAGGGAACAGCTGGCTGGCCTATAGGAAGGGATTACACAGGGAACAGCTGGCCTATAGGAAGGGGGATTACACAGGGAACAGCTGGCCTATAGGAAGGGATTATACAGAGAACAGCTGGCCTATAGGAAGGGATTACACAGAGAACAGCTGGCCTATAGGAAGGGATTATACAGAGAACAGCTGGCCTATAGGAAGGGATTATACAGAGAACAGCTGGCCTATAGGAAGGGATTATACAGAGAACAGCTGGCCTATAGGAAGGGATTATACAGAGAACAGCTGGCCTATAGGAAGGGATTATACAGAGAACAGCTGGCCTATAGGAAGGGATTATACAGAGAACAGCTGGCCTATAGGAAGGGATTATACAGAGAACAGCTGGCCTATAGGAAGGGATTACACAGGGAACAGCTGGCCTATAGGAAGGGATTATACAGAGAACAGCTGGCCTATAGGAAGGGATTATACAGAGAACAGCTGGCCTATAGGAAGGGATTATACAGAGAACAGCTGGCCTATAGGAAGGGATTATACAGAGAACAGCTGGCCTATAGGAAGGGATTACACAGGGAACAGCTGGCCTATAGGAAGGGATTATACAGAGAACAGCTGGCCTATAGGGGGGATTATACAGAGAACAGCTGGCCTATAGGAACAGCTGGGGGATTATACAGAGAACAGCTGGCCTATAGGAAGGGATTATACAGAGAACAGCTGGCCTATAGGAAGGGATTATACAGAGAACAGCTGGCCTATAGGAAGGGATTATACAGAGAACAGCTGGCCTATAGGAAGGGATTATACAGAGAACAGCTGGCCTATAGGAAGGGATTAGAACAGCTGGCCTATAGGAAGGGATTATACAGGAACAGCTGGCCTATATTATACAGAGAACAGCTGGCCTATAGGAAGGGATTATACAGAGAACAGCTGGCCTATAGGAAGGGATTAACAGAGAACAGCTGGCCTATAGGAAGGGATTATACAGAGAACAGCTGGCCTATAGGAAGGGATTATACAGAGAACAGCTGGCCTATAGGAAGGGATTATACAGAGAACAGCTGGCCTATAGGAAGGGATTATACAGAGAACAGCTGGCCTATAGGAAGGGATTATACACATATCAAACACTTGGTTCACGTGATCAAATATAATAATATAAAGTCATGTTTACCCCATAAATGCTTATGCTTTTCCAATGTACATCCTAACCCGTGTTAGAAACCTGGCTACTAGTCCCATCCTAAAGATATAGCATCCATAGATAAGGATCAAGACAAGAACAAACAGGCTCTTCAACGGGCTCTTGTGAGAGTTCTATGTAATAGCTCGGTCAGATCAACCAGATAATCCCTTTATTGAAAGAAGGGAGGAGGATCACGTCTGTTTGTCCCACCCACTGCTCTGACGGCTGTTATAGATTTAACACCGTCAGACAGGAGTGACTCGGTGTAGGTCCAGCGTGTCTTCTGTCTGCTGGCTTTGAGAACAGAGAACAGAGAACATTTAGAGTTTAGAACCCTGATGTTAAAGCTTTGACAACAGCCGTGTCTTCTGTCTGCTGGCTTTGAGAACAAAGAACAGAGAACATTTAGAGCTTAGAACCCTGCTGTTTCTTACTTGTTAAATCCTCTTCGATTGGTGTCGATGAAGGCGAGGAGACAGGTTAACGAAGGATTGTTAAGCCTTCAGAAAATATTGTGTGTGTGTGTGTGTATGTGTGTGTATGTGTGTGTGTATGTGTGTGTGTGTGTGTGTGTGTGTGTGTGTGTGTGTGTGTGTGTGTGTGTGTGTGTGTGTGTGTGTGTGTGTGTGTGTGTGTGTGTGTGTGTGTGTGTGTGTGTGTGTGTGTGTGTGTGGTAGATTCTATAGAGGTGCAACAACACACCAAATGATGTAGTTTCTCATGGACGAATGGTATCTCATCCCTCCAATAGTTTTCCCAGACCCTCGTAGAATCTATGCCAAGGTGCGTTGAAGCTGTTCTGGCGGCCCGTAGTGGCGCAGCGCCCTGTCGAGACACTTTATGTTGCCGTGGTGACGGAGCGCCCTGTCGAGACACTTTACGTTGCCGTGGTGACGGAGCGCCCTGTCGAGACACTTTACGTTGCCGTGGTGACGCAGCGCCCTGTCGAGACACTTTACATTGCCGTGGTGACGGAGCGCCCTGTCGAGACACTTTACGTTGCCGTGGTGACGGAGCGCCCTGTCGAGACACTTTACGTTGCCGTGGTGACGGAGCGCCCTGTCGAGACACTTTACGTTGCCGTGGTGACGCAGCGCCCTGTCGAGACACTTTACGTTGCCGTGGTGACGGAGCGCCCTGTCGAGACACTTTACGTTGCCGTGGTGACGCAGCGCCCTGTCGAGACACTTTACGTTGCCGTGGTGACGCAGCGCCCTGTCGAGACACTTTACGTTGCCGTGGTGACGCAGCGCCCTGTCGAGACACTTTACGTTGCCGTGGTGACGGAGCGCCCTGTCGAGACACTTTACGTTGCCGTTTCCTTGAGTTCTGGACGTTGCACATCAACATTGCTATTGCAGGTTTGACCTGGGCTCAAAAACACATGTGGGAATTTAAACACAACCATATGGGTCCGGGGTCAAATCAGAACACGTGGGTCTACTTCTTCAAACTATTGGCATGTGGGGAGGTGGAGAAGCAGGGAGGAAGAGGAGGTGTGAAAAGGAAGAGTGGGTAGGAGGAACAGGGAGGAGGAGAAGCAGCGATGCGGTCTACTGAGTCAAACTACTGGCATGTGGGGAGGAGGAGTGGGGAGGAGGAGCAGGGAGGAGGAGGAGGGAAGCTGAGTCAAACTACTGGCATGTGGGGAGGGAGGAGGAGGGAGTGGGAAGGTGGAGAAGCAGGGATGTGGGGAAAGTGGGGAGGAGGAGCAGGGAGGAGGTGAAGAAAGGAGGAGAAGCAGGGAGGGAAAAGGAAGAGGGGAGGAGGAGCAGGGAGGAGGAGAAGCAGGGATGAGGTCTACTGAGTCAAACTACTGGCATGTGGGGAGGAGGAGTGGGGAGGAGGAGCAGGGAGGAGGAGAAGCAGGGAGGAGGAGGAGTGGGAAGGTGGAGAAGCAGGGAGAAAGAGGAGGTGTGAAAAGGAAGAGTGGGGAGGAGGAGCAGGGAGGAGGAGAAGCAGGGATGAGGTCTACTGAGTCAAACTACTGGCATGTGGGGAGAAGGAGTGGGGAGGAGGAGCAGGGAGGAGGAGAAGGGAGGAAGAGGAGGTGTGAAAAGGAGGAGTGGGGAGGAGAAGGCGGGAGGAGGAGAAGCAGGGATGAGGTCTACTGAGTCAAACTACTGGCCAATGAAAAGAGCTCATTGACGCTGACTCATGAAGGAAACAACAGCATTGGCGAAGGGTAAAACTATGGATCCAGTAGTCCTCTAACTTATACAGTGGAGAGATGTCATATTTGCAGTAGTGTGGGTCACTGAGAAGCGTGGTGAGCCTGTAAATGCTAAAAGTCTCCGGGCTGTGTTGCAGTTTTAATTGCTTGACATTTGCATACCGAGGAGTTTATCAGTTGTGCAAAGCAGGTCTCTGCTACGTATTATAATATTCAAATCACCAGAGTGGCATCTGCCTTTTGGCAAAAACACAGACATTTTCCTCCTACCTCTCACACAAAAAAGACTAGAGAAGACAAACAATAGGAGGAGCAGGGAGGAGGTGTGGGGAGGAGGAGCAGGGAGGAGGAGAAGCAGGGAGGAGGAGGAGGAGTGGGAAGGAGGAGAAGCAGGGAGGAGGAGGAGGCGTGGGCAGGGGGAAGAGCAGGGAGGAGGAGGTGTGGGGAGTAGGAGTGGGGAGGAGGAGGGGTGTGGGGAGGAGGAGTGGGGAGGGAGAAGAGTGGGGAGGATGAGGAGTGGGGAGGAGGAAGAGCGGTTAGGAAGAGGAGCAGGGAGGAAGAGGAGAGGGGGAGCAGGGAGGAGGAGCAGGGAGGAGGTGGAGGTGGAGTGCAGAGGAGGAGGGGAAAGGAGGAGGAGAGGGGAGGAGGAGGTTGAGTGGGAAGGAGGAGGAGTGGGAAGGAGGAGGAGGAGGGGGAGGTGGAGTGCAGAGGGGAGGGGAAAGGAGGAGGAGTGGGGAGGAGGAGTGGGGGTGGAGTGGGGAGTGGGGAGGAGGAGTGGGGGGGAGGAGGAGGAGGAGGGGGGAGGGGAAGGGGGAGGAGGGAAGGAGGAGGAGGAGTGGGGGGAGGAGGAGGTGGGGGGAGGAGGAGTGGGGAGGAGGGGAGGCAGAGGGAAGGGGAAAGGAGGAGGAGTTGGGAGGAGGGGTGGGGGGAAGGAGGTGGGGGAGGGGGAGGAGGGGTGGGGAGGAGCAATGGGGAGTGGGGAGGGGGAGTGGGGGAGGGGGAGGTGGGGGAGGAGGGGGAGGAGTGGGGAGGAGGAGGAGGAGTTGGGGAGGAGTGGGGTATAGGTGTGGGGAGTGGGAGGAGGGGTGGGGTGGGGGAGGGTGTGGGGAGTGGGGAGTGGGGGAGGAGGGAGGTGGGGAGGAGGGGGAGGAGGTGGAGTGGGGAGGAGGGGGGAGGGGAGGAGGAGGGGAGGAGGGGAGTGGGGAGGAAGGGGAGGAGGGGAGTGGGGAGGAGGAGGAGGAGTGGGGAGGAGGAGTAGGAGTGGGGAGGAGGAGAGGGGGGTGGGGAGTGGGGAGGGGGAGGAGGAGGAGGAGTGGGGAGGAGGAGGAGGAGGGGGAGGGGGAGTGGGGTGGAGGAGTGGGGGGGTGGGGAGGAGGAGGAGGAGGAGGAGGGGGGGGAGTGGGGAGGAGGTGGAGTGGGGAGGAGGAGGAGGGGGAGAGGGGAGGAGGGGAGAGGGGAGGAGGGGGAGAGGGGAGGAGGTGGTGGAGTGGAGAGGAGGAGGGGGGAGGGGAGGAGGGGAGGGGAGGAGGGGGAGAGGGGAGGAGGTGGTGGAGTGGAGAGGAGGAGGAGGGGGGGAGGAGGAGGAGAGGAGGAGGGGGATGAGGTGGAGTGGAGAGGAGGAGGAGGAGGAGGAGGAGGAGGAGGAGGAGGAGGAGGAGGAGGAGGAGGAGGAGGAGGAGGAGGAGGAGGAGAGGGGAGGAGGGGAGGAAGGGGAGAGGGGAGGAGGTGGAGGAGGAGGAGGAGGAGGGGGAGGAGGTGGAGTGGGGAGGAGGTGGAGACGGGAGGAGGTGGTGGAGTGGAGAGGAGGAGGAGCAGGGAGCAGAGGAAAGGGGTCTCAAATGATGGTGATGGACAGAGAATGCCCATTAGGCCACGGACGATTCTGTTTCGCTTTTCACACCTTCTCAATCATGGTGGATCCGGGCAGACAGTGCCTGAATTCCAAATGGAACCCTATTCCCTATATATAGTGCACTACTTTTGACCAGAGCCCATTGTGCACTGTAGCCTATACAGAAAAGGGTGCTATTTGGGACTTACACCAGTGTTGAAGGGTGAATCTCTTTCGTAATCACAGATGTGGCCCACTGTTGATTCCACAGCACTCCTGGGTTCCACAAAACACAATCCAGCAGAATCCAGAAAACAATTTGATTGCGTCCGTCCACTCCCAAGTAGCCTAAAAAGTTGAAATGCTGGGAAATACGACAATATCATGACCACAATACGACGCAATTTGGAGTTGGAAGATAGAGCGCTATGATGCAAACAGATAGAGAAGCTAAACAATTGTGATAACTCTCATGAATATAAACATTGTCTGGTTTGCTGCTCACTCACTCACTCTGACACGGCTCAGTCTAGGACAGACAGCATATCTCCTGGAAGTCTGTCGGGGCGTCACAAATGGTGCCCTATTCCCTGAGTTGTGCACAACTTTACACCAAGAGTCCATGGAGAAGTAGTGCACTACTTTACACCAAGGGTCCATGGAGAAGTAGTGCACTATTTTAGACTAGCCATCTAATAGTGCACTACTTTAGACCAGGGTCCATGGAGAAGTAGTGCACTATTTTAGACCAAGGGTCCATGGAGAAGTAGTGCACTACTTTACACCAAGGGTCCATGGAGAAGTAGTGCACTACTTTACACCAAGGGTCCATGGAGAAGTAGTGCACTACTTTAGACCAAGGGTCCATGGAGAAGTGGTGCACTACTTTACACCAAGGGTCCATGGAGAAGTAGTGCACTATTTTAGACTTTAGACCACTTTAGACATTTTATCATTCAGGTACCACTCAGGATAAATATCCAGTGCACTACCTATAAATATTTCAGCTACCTATAAATATACACCTCCACTCAGCTACCTATAAATATACACCTCCCACTCAGCTACCTATAAATATACACCTCCCACTCAGCTACCTACAAATATACACCTCCACTCAGCTACCTGCAAATATACACCTACCACTCAGCTACCTACAAATATACACCTACCACTCAGCTACCTACAAATATACACCTACCACTCAGCTACCTACAAATATACACCTACCACTCAGATACCTACAAATATACACCTACCACTCAGCTACCTACAAATATTCACCTATCACTCAGCTACCTACAAATATACACCTACCACTCAGCTACCTACAAATATTCACCTACCACTCAGCTACCTACAAATATACACCTATCACTCAGCAACCTACAAATATACACCTACCACTCAGCTAACTACAAATATTCACCTATCACTCAGCAACCTACAAATATGCACCTACCACTCAGCTACCTACAAAGGTACACCTACTACTCAGCTACCTACAAATATACACCTCCACTCAGCTACCTGCAAATATACACCTACCACTCAGCTACCTACAAATATACACCTACCACTCAGCTACCTACAAATATACACCTATAACTCAGCTACCTACAAATATACACCTATCCCTCAGCTACCTACAAATATACACCTACCACTCAGCTACCTACAGAGACTCACGTACCACTCAGCTACCTACAAATATACACCTCCACTCAGCTACCTACAAATATACACCTACCACTCAGCTACCTACAAATATACACCTACCACTCAGCTACCTACAAATATACACCTATAACTCAGCTACCTACAAATATACACCTATCCCTCAGCTACCTACAAATATACACCTACCACTCAGCTACCTACAAATATTCACGTACCACTCAGCTACCTACAAATATACACCTCCACTCAGCTACCTATAAATATCCACCTACCACTACCTATAAATATACACCTCCCACTCAGCTACCTATAAATATACACCTACCACTCAGCTACCTATAAATATACACCTACCACTCAGCTACCTATAAATATCCACCTACCACTCAGCTACCTACAAATACACACCTACCACTCAGCTACCTATAAATATACACCTCCACTCAGCTACCTGCAAATATACAGATACCACTCAGCTACCTACAAAGCTACCTACAATTATCCACCTACCACTCAGCTACCTATAAATATACACCTACCACTCAGCTACCTATAAATATACACCTCCACTCAGCTACCTGCAAATATACACCTACCACTCAGCTACCTACAAAGCTACCTACAAATATACATCTACCATTCAGCTACCTATAAATATACACCTACCACTCAGCTACCTACGAAGACTCACCTACCACTCAGCTACCTACAAATATACACCTACCACTCAGCTACCTATAAATATCCACCTACCACTCAACTACCTATAAATATACACCTACCACTCAGCTACCTACAAATATACACCTACCACTCAGCTACCTACAAATATACACCTCCACTCAGCTACCTACAAATATACACCTACCACTCAGCTACCTATAAATATACACCTACCACTCAGCTACCTATAAATATCCACCTACCACTCAGCTACCTATAAATATACACCTACCACTCAGCTACCTATAAATATCCACCTACCACTCAGCTACCTATGGAGACACACCTACCACTCAGCTACCTATAAATATCCACCTACCACTCAGCTACCTACAAATATACACCTATCACTCAGCAACCTATAAATATACACCTCCACTCAGCTACCTATAAATATACACCTACCACTCAGCTACCTATAAATATACACCTACCACTCAGCTACCTATAAATATCCACCTACCACTCAGCTACCTATGGAGACACACCTACCACTCAGCTACCTATAAATATCCACCTACCACTCAGCTACCTATAAATATCCACCTACCACTCAGCTACCTATAAATATACACCTACCACTCAGCTACCTATAAATATACACCTACCACCCAGCTACCTATAAATATCCACCTACCACTCAGCTACCTATAAATATCCACCTCCCACTCAGCTACCTATAAATATACACCTCCACTCAGCTACCTATAAATATACACCTACCAATACCTATAAATATACACCTCCCACTCAGCTACCTACAAATATACACCTCCACTCAGCTACCTGCAAATATACACCTACCACTCAGCTACCTACAAATATACACCTACCACTCAGCTACCTACAAATATACACCTACCACTCAGATACCTACAAATATACACCTACCACTCAGCTACCTACAAATATTCACCTATCACTCAGCAACCTACAAATATACACCTACCACTCAGCTACCTACAAATATACACCTACCACTCAGCTACCTACAAATATACACCTACCACTCAGATACCTACAAATATACACCTACCACTCAGCTACCTACAAATATTCACCTATCCTCAGCAACCTACAAATATACACCTACCACTCAGCTAACCAAATATAAATATCCACCTACCACTCAGCTACCTACAAAGGTACACCTACTACTCAGCTACCTACAAATATACACCTCCACTCAGCTACCTGCAAATATACACCTACCACTCAGCTACCTACAAATATACACCTATCCCTCAGCTACCTACAAATATACACCTACCACTCAGCTACCTACAGAGACTCACGTACCACTCAGCTACCTACAGAGACTCACGTACCACTCAGCTACCTACAAATATACACCTCCACTCAGCTACCTACAAATATACACCTACCACTCAGCTACCTACAAATATACACCTACCACTCAGCTACCTATACAAGCTACCTGCAAATATACACCTACCACTCAGCTACCTACAAATATACATCTACCATTCAGCTACCACCTCTCAGCTACCTACAAATATACACCTACCACTCAGCTACCTACAAATAAATCCACTCAGCACCAAATATACACCACTCAGCTACCTAAATATACACCTACCACTCAAATAAATATCCACCCACCACTCAGCTACCTATACCAAGCTATACGGAGACACACCTACCACTCAGCTACCTATAAATATCCACCTACCACTCAGCTACCTATAAATATCCACCTACCACTCAGCTACCTACGAAGACTCACCTGCCACTCAGCTACCTATAAATATACACCTACCACTCAGCTACCTATAAATATACACCTACCACTCAGCTACCTATAAATATCCACCTACCACTCTCAGCTACCTATACTCAGCTACCTATAAATATACACCTACCAATCAGCTACCTATAAATATTCACCTACCACTCAGCTACCTGCAAATATACACCTACCACTCAGCTACCTACGAAGACTCACTTACCACTCAGCTACCTACAAATATACACCTATAAATCAGCTACCTATAAATATCCACCTACCATTCAGCTACCTGCAAATATACACCTACCATTCAGCTACCTACGAAGACTCACCTACCACTCAGCTACCTACAAATATACACCTACCACTCAGCTACCTATAAATATACACCTACCACTCAGCTACCTGCAAATACACCTACCACTCAGCTACCTATAAATATACACCTACCACTCAGCTACCTATAAATATCCACCTACCACTCAGCTACCTATAAATATACACCTACCACTCAGCTACCTATAAATATCCACCTACCACTCAGCTACCTGCAAATATTATCACTGCTACCTATAAATGTCTCCTACCAATCAGCTACCTATAAATATTCTACCACTCAGCTTGCCACCTACCATGCCCTCAAACTATACCACTCAGCTACCTACAAATTCTATAAATCAGCTACCTATAAATATCCACCTACCATTCAGCTTCAAATTTACCATTCAGTTACGAAGACTCACCTACCACTCAGCTACCTACAAATATACACCTACCACTCAGCTACCTATAAATATACACCTACCACTCAGCTACCTGCAAATATACACCTACCACTCAGCTACCTACGAAGACTCACCTACCACTCAGCTACCTACAAATATACACCTATAACTCAGCTACCTACAAATATACACCTACCACTCAGCTACCAGAATAATGTTTTCAAATATACACATCTACCACTTTCAGCTCAAACCTACAAATATACACCATGTTATCCAATCATCTGATTGGACGATCTACAATGAGAGAGATAGTACCACTAACCTACCAATCAGCTACCTACAAATATACACCTACCACTCAGCTACCTACAAATATACACTGCTATACTCTGTTACAGTATAGCAGCATCACCTGTTATCTTACTATGTGCCCTCCCTTCAAAGGATGGAGGATGGGCATCAGAATGACCTTTAATCTGAGGTGAGGTCAAGTACTTCTGGGGGAAAAGGTCAGTGGTAACACCATGCTAACAGAGGGGAAGACAGTGGTACGGCTTGACCTCACCCTAAACCCTATACAGACAGAGACAGATTACTACTTGCACTGCACTGGACCAATACATAATCCTGATTATAGATAGACACAAATTACTACTTCCTCTGCACTGATTATGGGCCAATACATAATCCTGATTATAAACAGACAGAGATTACTACTTGCTCTGCACTGGGCCAATACATAATCCTGATTATAAACAGACAGAGATTACTACTTCCTCTGCACTGGGCCAATACATAATCCTGATTATAAACAGACAGAGATTACTACTTGCCTCTCGACCAAGACACTGATTATAGGCAGACAGGCCAATACATAATCCTGATTATAGGCAGACAGAGATTACTACTTGCTCTGCACTGGGCCAATACATAATCCTGATTATAAACAGACAGAGATTACTACTTCCTCTGTCAGTTGGGGACCCAAATTGATTAAGGTAGACAGGTTTTCTCAGTGGGACCCAAATTTGAACCAGGTTCTCTCTCTGTCAGGACCCAAATTGAATCAGGTTCTCTCAGTCTGGACCCAAATTGAACCAGGTTCTCTCAGTCAGGACCCAAATTGAATCAGGTTCTCTCAGTCAGGACCTAAATTGAACCAGGTTCTCTCAGTCAGGACCCAAATTGAAGCAGGTTTTCTCAGTCGGGACACAAATTGAACCAGGTTTTCTCAGTCGGGACCCAAATTGAACCAGGTTTTCTCAGTCGGGACCCAAATTGAACCAGGTTTTCTCAGTCGGGACCCAAATTGAACCAGGTTTTCTTAGTCGTGACCCAAATTGAACCAGGTTGCCTCAGTCGTGACCCAAATTGAACCAGGTTTTCTCAGTCGTGACCCAAATTGAACCAGGTTGCCTCAGTCGTGACCCAAATTGAACCAGGTTGCCTCAGTCGTGACCCAAATTGAACCAGGTTTTCTCAGTCGGGACACAAATTGAACCAGGTTCTCTCAGTCAGGACACAAATTGAACCAGGTTGCCTCAGTCGTGACCCAAATTGAACCAGGTTGCCTCAGTCGTGACACAATGTAAAACAATATATAGAGAGAGTCGATGGACACAAACAGGTTCATCAATCTACATAAACAACAACAAAAAATCCCATCAAAAAATCTGTCCATTTAAACTAGAGACATCTATAATCAGGATTATGTATTGGACGAGTGCAGAGATATCTGTTTTTGCATCGGATGCGTTCTTACAAATATTTCCTGAGCTTTAGTCACGTATCCCTCCGGAACTTTCCACACAGAAGTTTTTGTTGTCCCCTTATTCCCTCTGATTGGTAGTTGTATATACGTGCCCTTTGGTTTCCATTGGCTGTCCATTATTGTCACAATGTCCGTTGGTGCGTGTGAGTACCTGCGCTGTGTGTTTTGGTCTTTCGTGCCCTTGTGGATTGCGCAGACGATTACGTGTCTCGTCCCGTGTGTTAATCATTGTGTTAATCATTGTGTTAATCATTGTGTTAATCATTGTGTTAATCATTGTGTTAATCATTGTGTTAAGTCATTGCGTTAATCATTGTGTTAATCATTGTGTTAATCATTGTGTTAAATCATTGTGTTAATCATTGTGTTAAATCATTGTGTTAATCATTGTGTTAATCATTGTGTTAATCATTGTGTTAATCATTGTGTTAATCATTGTGTTAATCATTGTGTTTAATCATTGTGTTAAATCATTGTGTTAATCATTGTGTTAATCATTGTGTTAATCATTGTGTTAAGTCATTGCGTTAATCATTGTGTTAATCATTGTGTTAATCATTGTGTTAATCATTGTGTTAATCATTGTGTTAATCATTGTGTTAATCATTGTGCGCTAGTGTTATTTATTGGAGGTACTCCTCGCTCTTTTGTTTACGTTTCAAGCCCTGTGTTTTGTGTTAGGTGTTTATTTGGTCTTCGTCCCCTTTGCCTTTACATGGAATGCTGTCATTTGGGCTGAATTAAAAAAAAACTATTACGTAATCCCGAATCTCTTCATGCCAGTGTGACAGCTTTCTTATACAGTAATGTTCTAGATTTATAGTACAGACACTTTAAAACCTTATTTCTTATGAATTATTGGACTGTCTATTTGACCATTTCTGAAAATGTAATTCAATCAGTTTCTCTGGGCTATAGTTTCTCCGGGCTAAGACCAAATTCAATATTTATCAAACAACTGTATTATACATATATATTTCATACCTAAAAGGGGTCCTAAAACTCTAAATTAAATAGCGAATTAATACATAGTATTAGCATCTTAAAAGAAGTCCATATGTCATCTTAGAGGGGGACAGAGATAATAAACTCCCTGGTTTGAGACCACTATATCACATGTCCTCTCAGAGGTGGACAGAGAGATTATTTTTTTTATTTTTTTTTATTTCACCTTTATTTAACCAGGTAGGCTAGTTGAGAACAAGTTCTCATTTGCAATTGCGACCTGGCCAAGATAAAGCATAGCAGTGTGAACAGACAACACAGAGTTACACATGGAGTAAACAATTGACAAGTCAATAACACAGTAGAAAAAAGGGGAGTCTATATACAATGTGTGCAAAGGGCATGAGGAGGTAGGCGAATAATTACAATTTTGCAGATTAACACTGGAGTGATAAATGATCAGATGATCATGTACAGGTAGAGATATTGGTGTGCAAAAGAGCAGAAAAGTAAATAAATAAAAACTGTGGGGATGAGGTAGGTGAAAATGGGTGGGCTATTTACCAATAGACTATGTACAGCTGCAGCGATCGGTTAGCTGCTCAGATAGCTGATGTTTGAAGTTGGTGAGGGAGATAAAAGTCTCCAACTTCAGCGATTTTTGCAATTCGTTCCAGTCACATGAAGCAGAGTACTGGAATGAAAGGCGGCCGAATGAGGTGTTGGCTTTAGGGATGATCAGTGAGATACACCTGCTGGAGCGCGTGCTACGGATGGGTGTTGCCATCGTGACCAGTGAACTGAGATAAGGCGGAGCTTTACCTAGCATGGCCTTGTAGATGACCTGGAGCCAGTGGGTCTGGCGATGAATATGTAGCGAGGGCCAGCCGACTAGAGCATACAAGTCGCAGTGGTGGGTGGTATAAGGTGCTTTAGTGACAAAACGGATGGCACTATGATAAACTGCATCCAGTTTGCTGAGTAGAGTGTTGGAAGCAATTTTGTAGATGACATCGCCGAAGTCGAGGATCGGTAAGATAGTCAGTTTTACTAGGGTAAGCTTGGCAGCGTGAGTGAAGGAGGCTTTGTTGCGGAATAGAAAGCCGACTCTTGATTTGATTTTCGATTGGAGATGTTTGATATGAGTCTGGAAGGAGAGTTTGCAGTCTAGCCAGACACGTAGGTACTTATGGATGTCCACATATTCAAGGTCGGAACCATCCAGGGTGGTGATGCTAGTCGGGCATGCGGATGCAGGCAGCGATCGGTTGAAAAGCATGTATTTGGTTTTACTAGCGTTTAAGAGCAGTTGGAGGCCAAGGAAGGAGTGTTGTATGGCATTGAAGCTCGTTTGGAGGTTAGATAGCACAGTGTCCAATGACGGGCCGAAAGTATGTAGAATGGTGTTGTCTGCGTAGAGGTGGATCAGGGAATCGCCCGCTGCAAGAGCAACATCATTGATATATACAGAGAAAAGAGTCGGCCCGAGAATTGAACCCTGTGGCACCCCCATAGAGACTGCCAGAGGACCGGACAGCATGCCCTCCAATTTGACACACTGAACTCTATCTGGAAAGTAATTGGTGAACCAGGCAAGGCAGTCATCTGAAAAAACGAGTCTACTGAGTCTGCCGATAAGAATATGGGTCCAGGTTTTGCAGCTCTTTCAGAACATCTGCTATCTGGATTTGGGTAAAGGAGAACCTGGAGAGGCTTGAGCGAGGAGCTGCGGGGGGGGGGGGGGCTGTTGGCCGAGGTAGGAGTAGCCAGGCGGAAGGCATGGCCAGCCGTTGAGAAATGCTTGTTGAAGTTTTCGATAATCATGGATTTATCGGTGGTGACCGTGTTACCTAGCCTCAGTGCAGTGGGCAGCTGGGAGGACGTGCTCTTGTTCTCCATGGACTTCACAGTGTCCCAGAACTTTTTGGAGTTGGAGCTACAGGATGCAAATTTCTGCCTGAAGAAGCTGGCCTTAGCTTTCCTGACTGACTGCGTGTATTGGTTGCTGACTTCCCTGAACAGTTGCATATCGGGGGGACTATTCGATGCTATTGCAGTCCGCCACAGGATGTTTTTGTGCTGGTCGAGGGCAGTCAGGTCTGGAGTGAACCAAGGGCTGTATCTGTTCTTAGTTCTGCATTTTTTGAACGGAGCATGCTTATCTAAAATGGTGAGGAAGTTACTTTTAAAGAATAACCAGGCATCCTCAACTGATGGGATGAGGTCAATGTCCTTCCAGGATACCCGGGCCAGGTCGATTAGAAAGGCCTGCTCACAGAAGTGTTTTAGGGAGCGTTTGACAGTGATGAGGGGTGGTCGTTTGACTGCGGCTCCGTAGCGGATACAGGCAATGAGGCAGTGATCGCTGAGATCCTGGTTGAAGACAGCGGAGGTGTATTTGGAGGGCCAGTTGGTCAGGATGACGTCTATGAGGGTGCCCTTGCTTACAGAGTTAGGGTTGTACCTGGTGGGTTCCTTGATGAATTGTGTGAGATTGAGGGCATCTAGCTTAGATTGTAGGACTGCCGGGGTGTTAAGCATATCCCAGTTTAGGTCACCTAACAGAACAAACTCTGAAGCTAGATGGGGGGGCAATCAATTCACAAATGGTGTCCAGGGCACTGCTGGGAGCTGAGGGGGGTCGGTAGCAGGCGGCAACAGTGAGAGACTTATTTCTGGAGAGAGTAATTTTCAAAATTAGTAGTTCGAACTGTTTGGGTATGGACCTGGAAAGTATGACATTACTTTGCAGGCCATCTCTGCAGTAGACTGCAACTCCTCCCCCTTTGGCAGTTCTTCTTCATTCTTTTCCAAGATGGCGTAGCAGTAAGTCGTCCTGTTGTCCTGTCCCCTGTATATATCGCATCTTTTCGTTTTCGTATGGGAATGAGGTAGGTGAAAATGGGTGGGCTAGCAGCAGCGACCGGAGAGATAAAAGTCTCCAACTTCAGCGATTTTTGCAATTCGTTCCAGTCACAGGCAGCAGAGTACTGGAACGAAAGCCGGCCAAATGAGGTGTTGGCTTTAGGGATGATCAGTGAGATACACCTGCTGGAGCGCGTGCTACGGATGGAGCGTCTGGAGGTTCTTGAGTGTGTTCTAAAAAATAAAAAATAATAGCGATTCCGTATCACAATGGGTGAGGCAGGTTTCCGGAAGGTATAAACAAATAAATACCTGTTAAACCACAGGGAGTCGACATGGTCCAGTCCAGTCTAAATACCTGTTAAACCACAGGGTATAAACAATTTAAGAATCTAAAAGAGATAGAAAGTAAATATGGGTCCAGAGAGTGTTTGGGACGCGGCGATACAGACGGTTAGCAGGCCTGTGCTAACAAGCTAACAGTTCGTAGGCACGAGCTAGACAGGGTAGCAGGGGTGTGCTACAGGTGCTCTGGCCGGGTGTGGGTGGAAACGCTAGCCAGGGGTAATCATCCGGGGTTGCAGTTTAGCTCGATAGGTAGTTGTGAAGATCCAGCTGAAAAATGTTCCGTTTGCGGAGGGAATCCGGGGGAAAAAAAAATATGTCCGTTATGCTCTGGTTAGCGTTGCGTTGTTCGAACTGGCGAGAGCTTTCCGAGCTAAAGGTTAGCTGATCACCGGTTAGCTGAAGACCGCTAGCATAGCTGCTGGTTAGCTGGCTAGCTTCAGTTGAGGGGTTCCGGTTCCGAAGTAAATATAAATACTTTAGGAAAAAGTAGCTACATTGGGTGAGGCGGGTTGCAGGAGAGTATTTGGAAGCTTAGGTTTAGCAAAATGTTTTTAAAGCTATGCAATGAAAAAGACGTAAAACGAAAAAGAGACGATATATACAGGGGACACGATACGACAGGATGACCTACTGCTACGCCATCTTGAGATCACTAAATCACATGTCCTCTCAGAGGTGGACAGAGAGATAATAAACTCCCTGGATTGAGACCACTAAAAAACATGTCCTCTCAGAGGTGGACAGAGAGATAATAAACTCCCTGGTTTGAGACCACTAAATCACATGTCCTCTCAGAGGGGGACAGAGAGATAATAAACTCCCTGGTTTGAGACCACTATTTCAATCTAAATAGTGCTGCTAATATGGAAAATATTGTCATTGAAGAAACATTTTCAGAGATTAAATTAATTTGAATGTGTAGGTTCATTATCATGTATAGACAACTTTGTACCTGGTTTAATCTGTGGAAGTTCAGACTAGAGTATTTAAAACATTAAAATTAAAATTTAACCAGACTCAAAATCCTCCCTCGACCCAAATTTGGGCAGCGACCCACCAGTTGAGAATCTCTACTCTAAAACATCCGGTTGCCTGAGTGTTATATCAATATATCGGACTGGGTTTTTTGTCACTTGAAAAAGAACGTTTACGATTTAACGATATATTCCCAAGAAATGTCCATTTATGTAAATTATTCTTAGCAGTTACGTAATTATCAATTCATGAAACATCTTATCAAAAAATAATATCCCTGGTCCATTTTCATATTTTGTCTGACATAATTCCTTTTTAAGCCTGGGTTGAATGTATGATTCATGAATACTTTGGAGATTTGATGGCCATTGAATACATAATTTCACCACTTCAAAGGTATACAAAGCACTTAATATATTAATTTAGCACACTGAATCAGAGTGGCTTTTTCAGTGAGAAGTGGAAAGGAAGTGCTTCAATTGAGACATATGGCTGATCCCCTTTTCATGTGGATGAGAAACACTGAAAGAGCAGTACAATATTGGTTTAAGTACATCATCTCCAAGATGGCCTTTCCCTGAGTCATGTTACTGCACACCCAGGCTAGTCTCTGATCTCGCCCTTACCTGTTTACCCAGAGACAAAACTATCCTATCCCCAGGTCCCAAAGCTCTCTCTCGTCCCAGGCCCTGAGAACAAAGTTGTCAGTCCCTTCTCGAGCGAAGTATATCTCAAGTCCAGGATACCACATCCTCGGAGTTGAGTTGTCAGTCCCTTCTCGAGCCAAGTATATCTCAAGTCCAGGATACCACATCCCCAGAGTTGAGTTGTCAGTCCCTTCTCGAGCGAAGTATATCTCAAGTCCACGATACCACATCCCCAGAGTTGAGTTGTCAGTTCCTTCTCGAGCGAAGTATATCTCAAGTCCAGGATACCACATCCTCGGAGTTGAGTTGTCAGTCCCTTCTCGAGCCAAGTATATCTCAAGTCCAGGATACCACATCCCCAGAGTTGAGTTGTCAGTCCCTTCTCGAGCGAAGTATATCTCAAGTCCACGATACCACATCCCCAGAGTTGAGTTGTCAGTCCCTTCTCGAGCGAAGTATATCTCAAGTCCACGATACCACATCCCCAGAGTTGAGTTGTCAGTCCCTTCTCGAGCGAAGTATATCTCAAGTCCAGGATGCCACATCCTCAGAGTTGAGTTGTCAGTCCCTTCTCGAGCCAAGTATATCTCAAGTCCAGGATACCACATCCCCAGAGTTGAGTTGTCAGTCCCTTCTCGAGGGAAGTAAATCTCAAGTCCACGATACCACATCCCCAGAGTTGAGTTGTCAGTCCCTTCTCCAAGTATATCTCAAGTCCACGATACCACATCCCCAGAGTTGAGTTGTCAGTCCCTTCTTGAGCCAAGTATATCTCAAGTCCACGATACCACATCCCCAGAGTTGAGTTGTCAGTCCCTTCTCGAGCGAAGTATATCTCAAGTCCACGATACTACATCCCCAGAGTTGAGTGCAGATGAGAGATTTTCCGTAGTGACCCTTCGACTCCTCCGATTCCTTAGAGTTGATAGGTACCAACGTTTGTCCTTTTGTTCAAATGCATTTCTCCGTTTTCTGATGACCTTACTTTTTTAATACAACACTTTATTCAATATAAACACCAACTATCTCCTCGTTGAGATTTAAACATATTGATCTTCAGCAAACCGAGAAAGACAGGTAAGAACAAGGGACAGACAGAGGTACAAGATAAGGGTGTAGGAATTTACATTTTTGGAAGTGAATTGAAGGAGTCGGGGGAGTCAAAGGTTCACTCCAAAAACGTTCAGCCTCCTCTACTCAATCTCCCTCCCAACCGCTAGCTCCCCAGCCTCCTCTACTCCATCTCCCTCCCAACCGCTAGCTCCCCAGCCTCCTCTACTCCATCTCCCTCCCAACCGCTAGCTCCCCAGCCTCCTCTACTCCATCTCCCTCCCAACCGCTAGCTCCCCAGCCTCCTCTACTCCATCTCCCTCCCAACCGCTAGCTCCACAGCCTCCTCTACTCCGTCTCCCTCCCAACCGCTAGCTCCCCAGCCTCCTCTACTCCGTCTCCCTCCCAACCGCTAGCTCCCCAGCCTCCTCTACTCCGTCTCCCTCCCAACCGCTAGCTCCCCAGCCTCCTCTACTCCGTCTCCCTCCCAACCGCTCCCAGCCCCAGCCTCCTCTACTCCGTCTCCCTCCCAACCGCTAGCTCCCCAGCCTCCTCTACTCCGTCTCCCTCCCAACCGCTAGCTCCCCAGCCTCCTCTACTCCGTCTCCCTCCCAACCGCTAGCTCCCCAGCCTCATCTACTCCGTCTCCCTCCCAACCGCTAGCTCTCCAGCCTCCTCTACTCTGTCTCCCTCCCAACCACTAGCTCCCCAGCCTCCTCTACTCCGTCTCCCTCCCAACCGCTAGCTCCCCAGCCTCCTCTACTCCATCTCCCTCCCAACCGCTAGCTCCCCAGCCCCAGCCTCCTCTACTCCGTCTCCCTCCCAACCGCTAGCTCCCCAGCCTCCTCTACTCCATCTCCCTCCCAACCACTAGCTCCGCAGCCCCAGCCTCTACTCCGTCTCCCTCCCAACCGCTAGCTCCCCAGCCCCAGCCTCCTCTACTCCGTCTCCCTCCCAACCGCTAGCTCCCCAGCCTCCTCTACTCCGTCTCCCTCCCAACCTCTAGCTCCCCAGCCTCCTCTACTCCGTCTCCCTCCCAACCACTAGCTCCCAGCCTCCTCTACTCCGTCTCCCTCCCAACCGCTAGCTCTCCAGCCTCCTCTACTCCGTCTCCCTCCCAACCGCTAACTCCCCAGCCTCCTCTACTCCGTCTCCCTCCCAACCGCTAGCTCCCCAGCCCCAGCCTCCTCTACTCCGTCTCCCTCCCAACCGCTAGCTCCCCAGCCTCCTCTACTCCATCTCCCTCCCAACCGCTAGCTCCCCAGCCCCAGCCTCCACTACTCCGTCTCCCTCCCAACCGCTAGCTCCCCAGCCTCCTCTACTCTGTCTCCCTCCCAACCACTAGCTCCCCAGTCCCAACCTCCTCTACTCCATCTCCCTCCCAACCACTAGCCCCCAGCCCCAACCTCCTCTACTCCATCTCCCTCCCAACCACTAGCTCCCAGCCTTTTCTACTCTGTCTCCCTCCTCTACTACATCTCCCTCCCAACCACTAGCTCCCAGCCTCTTCTACTCTGTTTCCCTCCTCTACTCCATCTCCTCCCAACCACTAGCTCCCAGCCTCTACTAGCTCCCAGCCCCAGCCTCCATCTCCCTCCCAACCACTAGCTCCCAGCCTCTTCACTCTCTCTCCCTCCTCCCAACCACTAGCTCCCAGCCCCAGCCTCCATCTCCCTCCCAACCACTAGCTCCCAGCCTCTGTCTCAGTCTCCTCCATCTCCCTCCCAACCACTAGCTCCCAGCCCCAGCCTCCATCTCCTCCCAACCACTAGCTCCCAGCCTCTCTCTACTAGCTGTCTCTCTCTCCCAACTAGCTCCCAGCCCCAGCCTCCATCTCCCTCCCAACCACTAGCTCCCCAGCTCTCTACAGTCTCCTCTCCTCTACTAGCCCCAGCCCATCTCCCTCCCAACCACTAGCTCCCAGCCTCTTCTACTCTGTCTCCTCTCCTCTACTCCCATCTCCCTCCCAACCACTAGCTCCCAGCCTCTTCTACTCTGTCTCCCTCTCCTCTACTCCCATCTCCCTCCCAACCACTAGCTCCCAGCCCCAGCCTCCATCTCCCTCCCAACCACTAGCTCCCAGCCTCTTCTACTCTGTCTCTCTCCTCTACTAGCTTCCAGCCCCAGCCTCCATCTCCCTCCCAACCACTAGCTCCCAGCCTCTTCTACTCTGTCTCTCTCCTCTACTAGCTTCCAGCCCCAGCCTCCATCTCCCTCCCAACCACTAGCTCCCAGCCTCTTCTACTCTGTCTCTCTCCTCTACTAGCTCCCAGCCCCAGCCTCCATCTCCCTCCCAACCACTAGCTCCCAGCCTCTTCTATTCTGTCTCCCTCCTCTACTCCATCTCCCTCCCAACCACTAGCTCCCAGCCTCTTCTATTCTCTCCCTCCTCTACTCCATCTCCCTCCCAACCACTAGCTCCCAGCCTCTTCTATTCTGTCTCCCTCCTCTACTCCATCTCCCTCCCAACCACTAGCTCCCAGCCTCTTCTAGCTCTTCTCTCTCCTCTACTAGCTCCAGCCCCAGCCTCCATCTCCTCCCAACCACTAGCTCCCAGCCTCTTCTATTCTGTCTCCCTCCTCTACTCCATCTCCTCCCAACCACTAGCTCCCAGCCTCTTCTATTCTGTCTCCCTCCTCTACTCCATCTCCTCCCAACCACTAGCTCCCAGCCTCTTCTATTCTGTCTCCCTCCTCTACTCCATCTCCCTCCCAACCACTAGCTCCCAGCCTCTTCTACTCTGTCTCTCCTCTCCTCTACTCCATCTCCCTCCCAACCACTAGCTCCCAGCCTCTTCTACTCTGTCTCCCTCTCTAGCTCCCAGCCCTACTCCATCTCCCTCCCAACCACTAGCTCCCAGCCTCTTCTACTCTGTCTCTCTCCTCTACTAGCTCCCAGCCCCAGCCTCCATCTCCCTCCCAACCACTAGCTCCCATTCTCTTCTACTCTGTCTCTCTCCTCTACTAGCTCCCAGCCCCAGCCTCCATCTCCCTCCCAACCACTAGCTCCCAGCCTCTTCTACTCTGTCTCTCTCCTCTACTAGCTCCCAGCCCCAGCCTCCATCTCCCTCCCAACCACTAGCTCCCAGCCTCTTCTACTCTGTCTCTCTCCTCTACTAGCTTCCAGCCCCAGCCTCCATCTCCCTCCCAACCACTAGCTCCCAGCCTCTTCTATTCTGTCTCCCTCCTCTACTCCATCTCCCTCCCAACCACTAGCTCCCAGCCTCTTCTACTCTGTTTCCCTCCTCTACTCCATCTCCCTCCCAACCACTAGCTCCCAGCCTCTTCTATTCTGTCTCCCTCCTCTACTCCATCTCCCTCCCAACCACTAGCTCCCAGCCTCTTCTACTCTGTTTCCCTCCTCTACTCCATCTCCCTCCCAACCACTAGCTCCCAGCCTCTTCTACTTCTGTCCCCCTCCTCTACTCCATCTCCCTCCCAACCACTAGCTCCCAGCCTCTTCTACTCTGTCCCCTCTCCTCCCAACCACTAGCTCCCATCTCCTCCCAACCACTAGCTCCCCAGCCCCAGCCTCCATCTCCCTCCCAACCACTAGCTCCCAGCCTCTTCTACTCTGTCTCTCTCCTCTACTCCATCTTCCCAACCACAGCCCCAGCCTCCATCTCCCTCCCAACCACTAGCTCCCAGCCTCTTCTACTCTGTCTCCTCTCTCCTCTACTAGCTTCCAGCCCCAGCCTCCATCTCCTCCCAACCACTAGCTCCCAGCCTCTTCTACTGTCTGTCTCTCTAGCCCCCAGCCCCCTCTCCTCCCAACCACTAGCTCCCAGCCCCAGCCTCCATCTCCTCCCAACCACTAGCTCCCAGCCTCTTCTATTCTGTGTCCCTCCTCTACTCCATCTCCCTCCCAACCACTAGCTCCCAGCCTCTTTCTATTCTGTCTCTCCCTCCTCTACTCCATCTCCTCCCAACCACTAGCTCCCAGCCTCTTCTATTCTGTCTCCCTCCTCTACTCCATCTCCCTCCCAACCACTAGCTCCCAGCCTCTTCTACTCTTCTGTCTCTCCCTCCTAGCTAGCCTCCATCTCCCTCCCAACCACTAGCTCCCAGCCTCTTCTACTCTGTCTCTCTCCTCTACTAGCTAGCTCCAGCCCCAGCCTCCATCTCCTCCCAACCACTAGCTCCCAGCCTCTTCTACTCTGTCTCTCTCCTCTACTAGCTCCCAGCCCCAGCCTCCATCTCCCTCCCAACCACTAGCTCCCATTCTTCTACTCTGTCTCTCTCCTCTACTAGCTCCCAGCCCCAGCCTCCATCTCCTCCCAACCACTAGCTCCCAGCCTCTTCTACTCTCCCTCCTCTCTCCATCTCCCTACTAGCTCCCAGCCCCTAGCCTCCATCTCCCTCCCAACCACTAGCTCCCAGCCTCTTCTACTCTGTCTCTCTCCTCTCCCACCAGCTCCCCTAGCTCCCAGCCTCCATCTCCCTCCCAACCACTAGCTCCCAGCCTCTTCTACTCTGTCTCCTCCTCTACTAGCTTCCAGCCCCAGCCTCCATCTCCTCCCAACCACTAGCTCCCAGCCTCTTCTATTCTGTCTCCCTCCTCTACTCCATCTCCCTCCCAACCACTAGCTCCCAGCCTCTTCTACTCTGTTTCCCTCCTCTACTCCATCTCTCCTCCCAACCACTAGCTCCCAGCCTCTTCTATTCTGTCTCCCTCCTCTACTCCATCTCCCTCCCAACCACTAGCTCCCAGCCTCTTCTACTCTGTTTCCCTCCTCCTCCATCTCCCTCCCAACCACTAGCTCCCAGCCTCTTCTACTCTGTTTCCCTCCTCTACTCCATCTCCCTCCCAACCACTAGCTCCCAGCCTCTTCTACTCTGTTTCCTCCTCTACTCCATCTCCCTCCCAACCACTAGCTCCCAGCTTCTTCTACTCTGTCTCCCTCCTCTAGCTCCCAGCCTCTTCTACTCTGTCTCTCTCCTCTCACTCCATCTCCATCTCCCTCCCAACCACTAGCTCCCAGCCTCCATCTCCCTCCCAACCACTAGCTCCCAGCCTCTTCTACTCTGTTTCCTCCTCTACTCCATCTCCTCTCCCAACCACTAGCTCCCAGCTTCCTTCTCCCAACCACTAGCTCCCAGTCTCCCTCCCTCTCCATCTCCTCCCAACCACTAGCTTCCAGCCTCCATCTCCCTCCCAACCACTAGCTCCCAGCCTCTTCTACTCTGTCTCTCTCCTCTACTAGCTTCCAGCCCCAGCCTCCATCTCCTCCCAACCACTAGCTCCCAGCCTCTTCTATTCTGTCTCCCTCCTCTACTCCATCTCCCTCCCAACCACTAGCTCCCAGCCTCTTCTACTCTGTTTCCCTCCTCTACTCCATCTCCCTCCCAACCACTAGCTCCCAGCCTCTTCTATTCTGTCTCCCTCCTCTACTCCATCTCCTCCCAACCACTAGCTCCCAGCCTCTTCTACTCTGTCTCCCTCCTCTACTCCATCTCCCTCCCAACCACTAGCTCCCAGCCTCTTCTATTCTGTCTCCCTCCTCTACTCCATCTCCCTCCCAACCACTAGCTCCCAGCCTCTTCTACTCTGTCTCTCCCTCTACTAGCTCCCAGCCCCAGCCTCCATCTCCCTCCCAACCACTAGCTCCCAGCCCCAGCCTCCTCTACTCCATCTCCTCCCAACCACTAGCTCCCAGCTTCTTCTACTCTGTCTCCCTCCTCTACTCCATCTCCCTCCCAACCACTAGCTCCCAGCCTCCATCTCCCTCCCAACCACTAGCTCCCAGCCTCTTCTACTCTGTTTCCCTCCTAGCTCCCAGCCTCCATCTCCCTCCCAACCACTAGCTCCCAGCTTCTTCTACTCTGTCTCCCTCCTCTACTCCATCTCCCTCCCAACCACTAGCTCCCAGCCTCCATCTCCCTCCCAACCACTAGCTCCCAGCCTCTTCTACTCTGTCTCTCTCCTCTACTAGCTTCCAGCCCCAGCCTCCATCTCCCTCCCAACCACTAGCTCCCAGCCTCTTCTATTCTGTCTCCCTCCTCTACTCCATCTCCCTCCCAACCACTAGCTCCCAGCCTCTTCTACTCTGTTTCCCTCCTCTACTCCATCTCCCTCCCAACCACTAGCTCCCAGCCTCTTCTATTCTGTCTCCCCCCTCTACTCCATCTCCCTCCCAACCACTAGCTCCCAGCCTCTTCTACTCTGTTTCCCTCCTCTACTCCATCTCCCTCCCAACCACTAGCTCCCAGCCTCTTCTATTCTGTCTCCCTCCTCTACTCCATCTCCCTCCCAACCATTAGCTCCCAGCCTCTTCTACTCTGTCTCTCTCCTCTACTAGCTCCCAGCCCCAGCCTCCATCTCCCTCCCAACCACTAGCTCCCAGCCTCCTCTACTCCATCTCCCTCCCAACCACTAGCTCCCAGCCCCAACCTCCTCTACTCCATCTCCCTCCCAACCACTAGCTCCCCAGCCTCCTCTACTCCATCTCCCTCCCAACCACTAGCTCCCAGCGCCAACCTCCTCTACTCCATCTCCCTTCCAACCACTAGATCCCAGGCCCAACCTCTTCTACTCCATCTCCCTCCCAACCACTAGCTCCCCAGCCTCCTCTACTCCGTCTCCCTCCCAACCACTAGCTCCTAGCCCCAGCCTCCATCTCCCTCCCAACGACTAGCTCCCAGCCCAAGCCTCCATCTCCCTCCCAACCACTAGCTCCCCAGCCTCCTCTACTCCGTCTCCCTCCCAACCACTAGCTCCTAGCCCCAGCCTCCATCTCCCTCCCAACGACTAGCTCCCAGCCCAAGCCTCCATCTCCCTCCCAACCACTAGCTCCCAGCCCCAGCCTCCATCTCCCTCCCAACCACTAGCTCCCAGCCTCTTCTACTCTGTCTCTCTCCTCTACTAGCTCCCAGCCCCAGCCTCCATCTCCCTCCCAACCACTAGCTCCCAGCCTCTTCTACTCTGTCTCTCTCCTCTACTAGCTCCCAGCCCCAGCCTCCATCTCCTCCCAACCACTAGCTCCCAGCCTCTTCTACTCTGTCTCTCTCCTCTACTAGCTCCCAGCCCCAGCCTCCATCTCCCTCCCAACCACTAGCTCCCAGCCTCTTCTACTCTGTCTCCCACCTCTACTAGCTCCCAACCCCAACCTCCATCTCCAGCCCTCCTGGCCCCCCTACAGCTCAGGCTGATTTGTTTTGCTGCTCTGCGGGAGAGGACACCCTCGGCTACAGCTGGAAAGGGATTTTAATCTCAGAGACCATTACATCTCAGCTTGTTTCTCAGCGGATGGGCTTGTTTTGGTGAGATATGTGTTGGCTTTACAGCGATAATGACATGTCCCAGACTCCTTTAAGGGGCTTGGAGGCTTGGATTGTGTTGGCCCTCCTGTGCCTCAGTACCGTTGTGAATTACCTGGAAGCAAAACAGAAGATGTGAATTGTGACTGTATCTCCTAGGCAATATGACCAGCTTGTTATTGGTGGCCAATTTCCTCTGCTTGTTTTATCTGTTAGGTTTAAACATTAGATTTAGAGGGAAACTATGTAGATGTTTGATTTAAAGTTAGATTTAGAGGGGAAAATGTAGCTGTTTGTTTTAAAGTTAGATTTAGAGGGGGGAAATGTAGCTGTTTGTTTTGTGTGATTTGTTTTCAGATGACACCTTGACTCTCCTCTCTCTCACTGTTTTCATTTATTTTTAAACTTTACCATTTATTCTTAGACAATTCCTCTTAAAGCTTTCTTAAACCTGTCAAACAATCTCCGTAAATCTAAAACACAGTTGTTTTTGTTTCCCGTTACAGAACTCTGTGAATTTGCTGCCCACTCTGTGAATTTGGTGCCCCTGTGAACTCTGTGAATTTGGTGCCCACTCTGTGAATTTGGTGCCCACTCTGTGAATTTGCTGCCCACTCTGTGAATTTGTGCCCACTCTGTGAATTTGCTGCCCACTCTGTGGTGCCCACTCTGTGAATTTGGTGCCCACTCGGTGAATTTGGTGCCCACTCGGTGAATTTGGTGCCCACTGTGAATTTGGTGCCCACTCTGTGAATTTGGTGCCCACTCTGTGAATTTGGTGCCCACTCGGTGAATTTGGTGCCCACTCGGTGAATTTGGTGCCCACTCTGTGAATTTGGTGCCCACTCTGTGAATTTGGTGCCCACTCGGTGAATTTGGTGCCCACTCGGTGTGAACTCTGTGAATTTGCTGCCCACTCTGTGAATTTGTGCCCACTCTGTGAATTTGGTGCCCACTCTGTGAATTTGGTGCCCACTCTCTGTGAATTTGGTGCCCACTCGGTGAATTTGGTGCCCACTCGGTGAATTTGGTGCCCACTCGGAGAATTTGGTGCCCACTCTGTGAATTTGGTGCCCACTCTGTGAATTTGGTGCCCGCTCGGTGAATTGCTGCCCGCTCGGTGAATTTGGTGCCCGCTCGGTGAATTTGGTGCCCACTCTGTGAATTTGGTGCCCACTCTGTGAATTTGGTGCCCACTCTGTGAATTCGGTGCCCACTCTGTGAATTTGGTGCAGGGCACATTGTATTGGTTAGACAAAACAATTAGAATGTTCACATGGAGTAAAAACAAGGGACAAAGGAAGGACCCTGTGTTACTGTGTCTCATATAACCACA
>NC_060195.1:71692143-71707143 GCF_021184085.1 Oncorhynchus gorbuscha | reverse complement strand
GGAGCACTAAAGAGTCACCCTTCACCCTCAGTCCCTTCACATGTATCAGGTTACTGACTAGGAAGTCACCCCCTCACCCTTCACATGTATCAGGTTACTGACAGGAAGTCCCCCTCACCCTTCACATGTATCAGGTTACTGACAGGAAGTCACCCCCTCACCCTTCACATGTATCAGGTTACTGACTAGACAGGAAGTCCCCCCTCACCCTTCACATGTATCAGGTTACTGACAGGAAGTCCCCCCTCACCCTTCACATGTATCAGGTTACTGACAGGAAGTCCCCCCTCACCCTTCACATGTATCAGGTTACTGACAGGAAGTCACCCCCTCACCCTTCACATGTATCAGGTTACTGACTAGACAGGAAGTCCCCCCTCACCCTTCACATGTATCAGGTTACTGACAGGAAGTCCCCCTCACCCTTCACATGTATCAGGTTACTGACAGGAAGTCCCCCCTCACCCTTCACATGTATCAGGTTACTGACAGAAAGTCCCCCTCACCCTTCACATGTATCAGGTTACTGACAGGAAGTCCCCCCTCACCCTTCACATGTATCAGGTTACTGACAGGAAGTCACCCCTCACCCTTCACATGTATCAGGTTACTGACAGGAAGTCCCCCTCACCCTTCACATGTATCAGGTTACTGACAGGAAGTCACCCCCTCATCCTTCACATGTATCAGGTTACTGACTAGACAGGAAGTCCCCCTCACCCTTCACATGTATCAGGTTACTGACTAGACAGGAAGTCCCCCCTCACCTTTCACATGTATCAGGTTACTGACAGGAAGTCCCCCTCATCCTTCACATGTATCAGGTTACTGACTAGACAGGAAGTCCCCCCTCACCCTTCACATGTATCAGGTTACTGACTAGACAGGAAGTCACCCCCTCACCCTTCACATGTATCAGGTTACTGACTAGACAGGAAGTCACCCCCTCACCCTTCACATGTATCAGGTTACTGACTAGACAGGAAGTCACCCCCTCACCTTTCACATGTATCAGGTTACTGACAGGAAGTCACCCCCTCACCCTTCACATGTATCAGGTTACTGACAGGAAGTCACCCCTCACCCTTCACATGTATCAGGTTACTGACTAAGATAACCAGGAAGAGAGAAGAGACAGAACATTCACGGTTCCTTGGTGTCAGATAACCCGGGAGAGGAAGTCCTAACCCCTCCACCTCTCCTACTCCCATATGTATCAGGTTACTGACAGGAAGTCCTAACCCCTCCACCTCTCCTACTCCCATATGTATCAGGTTTCTGGCAGGAAGGTGTTTCAGCTCCTCTCACCCCCTCCTCCCCCTCTCCTCCCTCTCACCCCCTCCTACCCCTCTACGTGTCTCACCCCCTCCTCCCCCTCTCCTCCCTCTCACCCCCTCCTACCCCTCTCCGTGTCTCACCCCCTCCTCCCACTCTCCTGCCCTCTCACCCCCTCCTCCCCCTCTCCTCATCTCACCCCCTCCTCCCACTCTCCTCCCTCTCACCCCTCCTCCCCCTCTCCGCATCTCACCCCCTACTCCCCCTCTCCGCATCTCACCCCCTCAACCCCAGCTCCTCCCTCTCACTCCAGGAATCTATTTTTAGGTCCCTGGCCACCACAACCACAGATCACTGGCAATTTAACAAGAAGGATGGGCTATGTAATGTCCCAATGGAGGGACGGCAATAACATGTCATTCACGGGACCTTTGGTCTAAGATAACCAGGAAGAGAGAAGAGACAGAACATTCACGGTTCCTTTGGTGTCAGATAACCAGGGAGAGAGAAGAGACAGTGGTGACCTCCACAGCTATAGTCACTGTGTTACAGTGTTAAAGGTGACTGGCTCAGTGGTGACCTCCACAGCTATAGTCATTGTGTTGCAGTGTTAAAGGTGACTGGCTCAGTGGTGACCTCCACAGCTATAGTCACTGTGTTGCAGTGTTAAAGGTGACTGGATTAGTGGTGACCTCCACAACTATAGTCACTGTGTTACAGTGTTAAAGGTGACTGGGTCAGTGGTGACCTCCACAGCTATAGTCACTGTGTTACAGTGTTAAAGGTGACTGGGTCAGTGGTGACCTCCACAGCTATAGTCACTGTGTAGCAGTGTTAAAGGTGACTGGATTAGTGGTGACCTCCACAGCTATAGTCACTGTGTTACAGTGTTAAAGGTGACTGGCTCAGTGGTGACCTCCACAGCTATAGTCACTGTGTAGCAGTGTCAAAGGTGACTGGGTCAGTGGTGACCTCCACAGCTATAGTCACTGTAGTCACATGACACGTCCGTTGCTGGTGCCATTGTAAGAGGTAACGCCACATTTGCTTTCTCCATTTGGTGAGAACAGCATCATAATTACAGCATGTGGTCATATCAGAGGGCCACGCCAACATCTATTTTAGTGTTTCAGTGTGAGGCTAACAGTGTCTGAGTCCATCTAGAGACTTTCCTCCTCATTTAACAGCTCAGTACCTTGTCTCAGCCTCAACACGATCAGCTCAGTACCTTGTCTCAGCCTCAACACGACCAGCTCAGTAACTGGTCTCAGCCTCAACACGACCAGCTCAGAACCTGGTCTCAGCCTCAACACGACCAGCTCAGTACCTTTTCTCCTCTTCAACACGACCAGCTCAGTACCTTGTCTCCTCTTCAACACGACCAGCTCAGTACCTTGTCTCATTGTCAACATGACCAGCTCAGTACCTTGTCTCCTCTTCAACACGACCAGCTCAGTGCCTTATCTCAGCATCAACACGACCAGCTCAGTAACTTGTTTCAGCCTCAACACGACCAGCTCAGCACCTTGTCTCCTCTTAAACACAAACCAGCTCAGAACCTTGTTTCAGCCTCAACACGACCAGCTCAGTACATTGTCTCCTCTTCAACACGACCAGCTCAGTACCTTGTCTCCTTTTCAACACGAACAGCTCAGTACCTTGTCTCAGTCTCAACACGACCAGCTCAGTACCTTGTCTCAGCCTCAACATGACCAGCTCAGTACCTTGTTTCAGCCTCAACACGACCAGCTCAGTGCCTTATCTCAGCATCAACACGACCAGCTCAGTAACTTGTTTCAGCCTCAACACGACCAGCTCAGCACCTTGTCTCCTCTTAAACACAAACCAGCTCAGAACCTTGTTTCAGCCTCAACACGACCAGCTCAGTACCTTGTCTCCTCTTCAACACGACCAGCTCAGTACCTTGTCTCCTTTTCAACACGAACAGCTCAGTACCTTGTCTCAGTCTCAACACGACCAGCTCAGTACCTTGTCTCAGCCTCAACATGACCAGCTCAGTACCTTGTTTCAACCTCAACACGACCAGCTCAGTACCTTGTCTCAGCCTCAACACGACCAGCTCAGTACCTTAAATCAGCCTCAACACGACCAGCTCAGTACCTTAAATCAGCCTCAACACGACCAGCTCAGTACCTTGTCTCCTCTTCAACACAAACCAGCTCAGTACCTTGTCTCAGCCTCAACACGAACAGCTCAGGTCAAGGACATAGTGTAGTGCCGCGCCGTGGGGTAATTGTGGCGGTGACAGCCCTGTCCCATTTGACGGTGGCCGATGACAGGTCTGATCCAATACACCTGGTAATGGAGGAGGTGGTGTGTGTGTGTGTGTGTGTGTTTGTGTGTGTGTGTGTTTGTGTGTGTGTGTGTGGTGTGTGGTAGGGGGTAGACAAACCAGAAACTAGAATCCTTCCACCTCTCTCTGACGTCCGTTCCAGAATGACAGTAAGACAGGCCGCGGTGTTATAGCTTTGTAGAAGAAGCAGCTGGTGAGGAGAGAGACACACACACACAGCACACACACACACACACACACACACACACACACACACACACACACACACACACACACACACACACACACACACACACACACACACACACACACACACACACACACACACACACACACACACACACACACACACACACACACACACACACACACAGAGGAAAGAAGATAGTGAGTGGTCCAGCTCATTATTAAAGTGGCGCTCTTGCAGAATGGATCTTCTCCCACCCTGAAGGTTACCAGAGAGGCCTCCTCTTCTTCTTTTGATCACCCCTCCCTCTGCTGTTATCTAGCCCTCCTCCCTCTGCTGTTATCTAGCCCTCCTCCTCCCTCTGCTGTTATCTAGTCCTCATACCTCTGCTGTTATCTAGCCCTCCTCCTCCCTCTGCTGTTATCTAGTCCTCCTCCCTCTGCTGTTATCTAGTCCTCCTCCCTCTGCTGTTATCTAGTCCTCCTCCTCCCTCTGCTGTTATCTAACCCTCCTCCTCCCTCTGCTGTTATCTAGCCCTCCTCCTCCCTCTGCTGTTATCTAACCCTCCTCCTCCCTCTGCTGTTATCTAACCCTCCTCTGCCTCCCTCTGCTGTTATCTACCCTCCCTCCTCCCTCTGCTGTTATCTAGTCCTCCTCCTCCCTCTGCTGTTATCTAGTCCTCCTCCCTCTGCTGTTATCTAGTCCTCCTCCTCCCTCTGCTGTTATCTAGTCCTCCCTCTGCTGTTATCTCCTCCCCTCTGCTGTTATCTAGTCCTCCTCCTCCTCCTCCCTCTGCTGTTATCTAGTCCTCCTCCTCCCTCTGCTGTTATCTAGCCCTCCTCCTCCCTCTGCTGTTATCTAGTCCTCCTCCTCCCTCTGCTGTTATCTAGTCCTCCTCCTCCCTCTGCTGTTATCTAGTCCTCCTCCTCCCTCTGCTGTTATCTAGCCTCCTCCTCCTCCCTCTGCTGTTATCTAGTCCTCCTCCCTCTGCTGTTATCTAGTCCTCCTCCCTCTGCTGTTATCTAGTCCTCCTCCCTCTGCTGTTATCTCCTCCCTCTGCTGTTATCTAGTCCTCCTCCTCCCTCTGCTGTTATCTAGCCCTCCTCCTCCCTCCTCCTCCCTCTGCTGTTATCTACCCTCCTCCTCCCTCTGCTGTTATCTAACCCTCCTCCTCCCTCTGCTGTTATCTAGCCCTCCTCCTCCCCTCTGCTGTTATCTAGTCCTCCTCCTCCTCTGCTGTTATCTAGTCCTCCTCCTCCCTCTGCTGTTATCTAGTCCTCCTCCCTCTGCTGTTATCTAGTCCTCCTCCTCCCTCTGCTGTTATCTAGTCCTCCTCCCTCTGCTGTTATCTAGTCCTCCTCCTCCCTCTGCTGTTATCTAACCCTCCTCCTCCCTCTGCTGTTATCTAACCCTCCTCCTCCCTCTGCTGTTATCTAGTCCTCCTCCTCCCTCTGCTGTTATCTAGTCCTCCTCCTCCCTCTGCTGTTATCTAGTCCTCCTCCTCCCTCTGCTGTTATCTAGTCCTCCTCCTCCTGTTATCTAGTCCTCCTCCTCTCTGCTGTTATCTACCCTCCTCCTCCCTCCTCCTCCCTCTGCTGTTATCTAGTCCTCCTCCTCTCTGCCTAGTCCTCCTCCCTCTGCTGTTATCTAGCCCTCCTCCTCCCTCTGCTGTTATCTAGTCCTCCCTCCCCTCCCTCTGCTGTTATCTAGCCCTCCTCCTCCCCTCTGCTGTTATCTAGTCCTCCTCCTCCCTCTGCTGTTATCTAGTCCTCCTCCTCTGCTCCCTCTGCTGTTATCTAGTCCTCCTCCTCCCTCTGCTGTTATCTAGTCCTCCTCCCTCTGCTGTTATCTAGTCCTCCTCCTCCCCTGCTGTTATCTCCTCCTCCCTCTGCTGTTATCTAGTCCTCCCTCCTCCTCCCTCTGCTGTTATCTAGTCCTCCTCCTCCCTCTGCTGTTATCTAGTCCTCCTCCTCCCTCTGCTGTTATCTAGCCCTCCTCCTCCCTCTGCTGTTATCTAGTCCTCCTCCTCCCTCTGCTGTTATCTAGTCCTCCTCCCTCTGCTGTTATCTAGTCCTCCTCCTCCCTCTGCTGTTATCTAGTCCTCCTCCTCCTCCTCCCTCTGCTGTTATCTAGTCCTCCCCTCCTCCTCCTCCCTCTGCTGTTATCTAGTCCTCCTCCCTCTGCTGTTATCTAGTCCTCCTCCTCCCTCTGCTGTTATCTAGTCCTCCTCCTCCCTCTGCTGTTATCTAACCCTCCTCCTCCTCCCTCTGCTGTTATCTAGTCCTCCTCCTCCCTCTGCTGTTATCTAGTCCTCCTCCTCCCTCTGCTGTTATCTAGTCCTCCTCCTCCCTCTGCTGTTATCTAGTCCTCCTCCTCCCTCTGCTGTTATCTAGTCCTCCTCCTCCCTCTGCTGTTATCTAGCCCTCCTCCTCCCTCTGCTGTTATCTAGTCCTCCTCCCCTCCTCCTCCCTCTGCTGTTATCTAACCCTCCTCCTCCCTCTGCTGTTATCTAACCCTCCTCCTCCCTCTGCTGTTATCTAACCCTCCTCCTCCCTCTGCTGTTATCTAGCCCTCCTCCTCCCTCTGCTGTTATCTAGTCCTCCTCCCTCTGCTGTTATCTAGTCCTCCTCCCTCTGCTGTTATCTAACCCTCCTCCTCCCTCTGCTGTTATCTAGCCCTCCTCCTGCCTCTGCTGTTATCTAGTCCTCCTCCTCCCTCTGCTGTTATCTAGTCCTCCTCCTCCCTCTGCTGTTATCTAGTCCTCCTCCTCCCTCTGCTGTTATCTAGTCCTCCTCCCTCTGCTGTTATCTAGTCCTCCTCCTCCCTCTGCTGTTATCTAGTCCTCCTCCCTCTGCTGTTATCTAGTCCTCCTCCCTCTGCTGTTATCTAGTCCTCCTCCTCCCTCTGCTGTTATCTAGTCCTCCTCCCTCTGCTGTTATCTAGCCCTCCTCCTCCCTCTGCTGTTATCTAGCCCTCCTCCTCCCTCTGCTGTTATCTAGTCCTCCTCCTCCCTCTGCTGTTATCTAGCCCTCCTCCTCCCTCTGCTGTTATCTAGTCCTCCTCCCTCTGCTGTTATCTAGTCCTCCTCCTCCCTCTGCTGTTATCTAGTCCTCCTCCTCCCTCTGCTGTTATCTAGTCCTCCTCCTCCCTCTGCTGTTATCTAGTCCTCCTCCTCCCTCTGCTGTTATCTAGTCCTCCTCCTCCCTCTGCTGTTATCTAGTCCTCCTCCTCCCTCTGCTGTTATCTAGCCCTCCTCCTCCCTCTGCTGTTATCTAGCCCTCCTCCTCCCTCTGCTGTTATCTAGCCCTCCTCCTCCCTCTGCTGTTATCTAGCCCTCCTCCTCCCTCTGCTGTTATCTAGCCCTCCTCCTCCCCTGCTGTTATCTCCCTCTGCTGTTATCTAGTCCTCCTCCTCTGCTGTTATCTAGCCCTCCTCCTCCCTCTGCTGTTATCTAGTCCTCCTCCCTCTGCTGTTATCTAGTCCTCCCTCTGCTGTTATCTCCCTCTGCTGTTATCTAGCCCTCCTCCCTCTGCTGTTATCTAGTCCTCCTCCCTCTGCTGTTATCTAGTCCTCCTCCTCCCTCTGCTGTTATCTAGTCCTCCTCCTCCCTCTGCTGTTATCTAGTCCTCCTCCCTCTGCTGTTATCTAGTCCTCCTCCCTCTGCTGTTATCTAGCCCTCCTCCTCCCTCTGCTGTTATCTAGTCCTCCTCCTCCCTCTGCTGTTATCTAGCCCTCCTCCTCCCTCTGCTGTTATCTAACCCTCCTCCTCCCTCTGCTGTTATCTAGCCCTCCTCCTCCCTCTGCTGTTATCTAGTCCTCCTCCCTCTGCTGTTATCTAGTCCTCCTCCCTCTGCTGTTATCTAACCCTCCTCCTCCCTCTGCTGTTATCTAGCCCTCCTCCTGCCTCTGCTGTTATCTAGTCCTCCTCCTCCCTCTGCTGTTATCTAGTCCTCCTCCTCCCTCTGCTGTTATCTAGTCCTCCTCCTCCCTCTGCTGTTATCTAGTCCTCCTCCCTCTGCTGTTATCTAGCCCTCCTCCTCCCTCTGCTGTTATCTAGTCCTCCTCCCTCTGCTGTTATCTAACCCTCCTCCTCCCTCTGCTGTTATCTAGTCCTCCTCCTCCCTCTGCTGTTATCTAGTCCTCCTCCCTCTGCTGTTATCTAGCCCTCCTCCTCCCTCTGCTGTTATCTAGCCCTCCTCCTCCCTCTGCTGTTATCTAGTCCTCCTCCTCCCTCTGCTGTTATCTAGCCCTCCTCCTCCCTCTGCTGTTATCTAGTCCTCCTCCTCCCTCTGCTGTTATCTAGTCCTCCTCCTCCCTCTGCTGTTATCTAGTCCTCCTCCTCCCTCTGCTGTTATCTAGTCCTCCTCCTCCCTCTGCTGTTATCTAGTCCTCCTCCTCCCTCTGCTGTTATCTAGTCCTCCTCCTCCCTCTGCTGTTATCTAGTCCTCCTCCTCCCTCTGCTGTTATCTAGTCCTCCTCCTCCCTCTGCTGTTATCTAGTCCTCCTCCCTCTGCTGTTATCTAGTCCTCCTCCTCCTCCCTCTGCTGTTATCTAGTCCTCCTCCTCCCTCTGCTGTTATCTAGTCCTCCTCCTCCCTCTGCTGTTATCTAGTCCTCCTCCTCCCTCTGCTGTTATCTAGTCCTCCTCCTCCCTCTGCTGTTATCTAGTCCTCCTCCTCCCTCTGCTGTTATCTAGTCCTCCTCCCTCTGCTGTTATCTAGTCCTCCTCCCTCTGCTGTTATCTAGCCCTCCTCCTCCCTCTGCTGTTATCTAGTCCTCCTCCTCCCTCTGCTGTTATCTAGCCCTCTTCCTCCCTCTGCTGTTATCTAACCCTCCTCCTCCCTCTGCTGTTATCCCTCCTCCTCCCTCTGCTGTTATCTAGCCCTCCTCCTCCCCTCTGCTGTTATCTAGTCCTCCTCCCTCTGCTGTTATCTAGTCCTCCTCCCTCTGCTGTTATCTAACCCTCCTCCTCCCTCTGCTGTTATCTAGCCCTCCTCCTCCTCCCTCTGCTGTTATCTAGTCCTCCTCCTCCCCTCTGCTGTTATCTAGTCCTCCTCCTCCCTCTGCTGTTATCTAGTCCTCCTCCTCCCTCTGCTGTTATCTAGTCCTCCTCCCTCTGCTGTTATCTAGCCCTCCTCCTCCCTCTGCTGTTATCTAGCCCTCCTCCTCCCTCTGCTGTTATCTACCCTCCTCCTCCCTCTGCTGTTATCTAGCCCCCTCCTCCTCCCTCTGCTGTTATCTAGTCCTCCTCCCTCTGCTGTTATCTAGTCCTCCTCCTCCCTCTGCTGTTATCTAGTCCTCCTCCTCCCTCTGCTGTTATCTAGTCCTCCTCCTCCCTCTGCTGTTATCTAGTCCTCCTCCTCCCTCTGCTGTTATCTAGTCCTCCTCCTCCCTCTGCTGTTATCTAGTCCTCCTCCTCCCTCTGCTGTTATCTAGTCCTCCTCCTCCCTCTGCTGTTATCTAGTCCTCCTCCCTCTGCTGTTATCTAGCCCTCCTCCTCCCTCTGCTGTTATCTAGTCCTCCTCCCTCTGCTGTTATCTAGTCCTCCTCCTCCCTCTGCTGTTATCTAGTCCTCCTCCTCCCTCTGCTGTTATCTAGTCCTCCTCCTCCCTCTGCTGTTATCTAGCCCTCCTCCTCCCTCTGCTGTTATCTAGTCCTCCTCCTCCCTCTGCTGTTATCTAGTCCTCCTCCTCCCTCTGCTGTTATCTAGTCCTCCTCCCTCTGCTGTTATCTAGCCCTCCTCCTCCTCTGCTGTTATCTAGTCCTCCTCCTCCCTCTGCTGTTATCTAGTCCTCCTCCTCCTCTGCTGTTATCTAGTCCTCCTCCTCCTCTGCTGTTATCTAGTCCTCCTCCTCCCTCTGCTGTTATCTAGTCCTCCTCCTCCTCTGCTGTTATCTAGTCCTCCTCCCTCTGCTGTTATCTAGTCCTCCTCCTCCTCTGCTGTTATCTAGTCCTCCTCCCTCTGCTGTTATCTAGTCCTCCTCCTCCCTCTGCTGTTATCTAGTCCTCCTCCTCCTCCCTCTGCTGTTATCTAGTCCTCCTCCTCCCTCTGCTGTTATCTAACCCTCCTCCTCACTCTGCTGTTATCTAACCCTCCTCCCTCTGCTGTTATCTAGCCCTCCTCCTTCGCCTCCTCCTTCATTCCTAAGTTCCTTCCTACTCCACCTCACCCTCCTCCTCTTCCTCCTCCTCCTCTTCCTCCTCCTCCTCCCCCTCAGTCCTTCTGACAATTTCTTGATGCCTTAACCATCCAGTCAAAAGAACAATGGCCCTCCTCTGCTGTTATCTAACCTCCTCCTCTCTGTGACTTCCCTCTGCTGTTATCTAGAGTGAGACAGACAGACAGACAGACAGACAGACAGACAGACAGACAGACAGACAGACAGACAGACAGACAGACAGACAGACAGACAGACAGACAGACAGACAGACAGACAGACAGACAGACAGACAGACAGACCCTCTGCTGTTATCTAGACAGACAGACCCTCTGACAGTTAGACAGACAGACAGACAGACAGACAGACAGACAGACAGACAGACAGACAGACAGACAGACAGACAGACAGACAGACAGACAGACAGACAGCCGGCAAACAGACAGACAGACAGACAGACAGACAGACAGACAGACAGACAGACAGACAGACAGACAGACAGACAGACAGACAGACAGACAGACAGACAGACAGACAGACAGACAGACAGACAGACAGACAGACAGACCGGCAAACAGACAGACAGACAGACAGACAGACAGACAGACAGACAGACAGACTACGCTGCAGATCATCTAACGACATTCTTTCAACGTTGAAGAGATCTTTCTGACTATTTCCAGGGCCGACTCTAGACATAAGCGACATAAGAATTCGCTTCGGGCCCCAATGCCGCAAACCTCAAACCCAGTGGAACTCAGTCGGGTTCTCAACCCACTGTTGAGAATTAGAACAGTAGAATTCACAACGTGAAAGTGTTGGGAGGTGTCAGCAGATTTTCTGTTGCTATGTAAACCACTGACAGTCACTCCAATTAGCCTGTGGTAACCTATTCAGGCCAGCTATCTAAACCCTGTAGTTATCATGGTCGAATAATGACTTGTCATGCAGGGCACTTGTACAGGGCCTCCAGTAGGTCCCCGTGGATTTTGTTAGTCACTGTGACACAGATATAATTAACATGGCAATAGTCATAACAAAATGTGTAGAATTGCTGTAAATTACCTGTAAAACTACAAAATATGTTCTCCCTTACCCCATGGCAAAATGTGTAGAATTGCAGGAAAAAAATGACAATTTAATTGACTATCTGATAAACATCTATGAGAGACGTCATATGACATAGTGTAAGATTGGCTTATGTGATAGCTTTGTAACTGAGAGAGAGAGAGAGAGAGAGAGAGAGAGAGAGAGAGAGAGAGAGAGAGAGAGAGAGAGAGAGAGAGAGAGAGAGAGAGAGAGAGAGAGAGAGAGACAGTAGTTGAATAACTGTCAGAAGTGTCTGTGTAATGGAAGCTGAGGCTGAGCCTGTTGGAGGATCGCTTCAGGACAAGGGGACATCACAGGCCCAGATCAATGCCGTTCTGACCACGTCAAACCAGACAAGGTCAAACCAAGCTTTCTGATTGGAGGTGGTTGAAAGGGCACCTCTCACAGGGAAGGAGAGAGAAAGCGAGAACTTGCAGGCTACCTGCCATTTATATTAACAAAACAATTTCCAGCATGGAATCGATGGATCGGTACATTTGAACTAATGAATGAGGTCTCCGCGAACACAGGAACATTGGCTAACAGATTGAATGTAAAAACAATATATATATATTTTGTTTTAAAGACACTGGGTATTAGCTGTGCATGGTATGTATTCTCTATCACATTCTAAAAGTTTGTCTGCATTCTATGTTGGATGTCTAGTTTGTCTGTTTCTATGTTTTGTTTGGTCAGGGTGTGATCTGAGTGGGCATTCTATGTTGGATGTCTAGTTTGTCTGTTTCTATGTTTTGTTTGGTCAGGGTGTGATCTGAGTGGGCATCCTATGTTGTGTGTCTAGTTTTTTTTTTCTGTATTTGGGCCTGATAGGTTCTCAATCAGAGGCAGGTGTTAGTCGTAGTCTCTGATTGGGAATCATATTTAGGTAGCCTGTTTGGTTTGTTGGGTGGTTGTTTCCTGTGTTAGTGTTTGTGCCACACGGACTCGTAGTCTCTGATTGGGAACCATATTTAGGTAGCCTGTTTGGTTTGTTGGGTGGTGGTTTCCTGTGTTAGTGTTTGTGCCACACGGGACTCGTAGTCTCTGATTGGGAACCATATTTAGGTAGCCTGTTTGGTTTGTTGGGTGGTGGTTTCCTGTGTTAGTGTTTGTGCCACACGGGACTCGTAGTCTCTGATTGGGAACCATATTTAGGTAGCCTGTTTGGTTTGTTGGGTGGTTGTTTCCTGTGTTAGTGCCACACGGACTCGTAGTCTCTGATTGGGAACCATATTTAGGTAGCCTGTTTGGTGTTGGGTGGTGGTTGCCTGTGTTAGTGACACACGGACTCGTAGTCTCTGATTGGGAACCATATTTAGGTAGCCTGTTGGGTGGTGGTTGCCTGTGTTAGTGCCACACGGGACTCGTAGTCTGATTGGGAACCATATTTAGGTAGCCTGTTTGGTGTTGGGTGGTGGTTGCCTGTGTTAGTGCCACACGGGGTTTCGGGGTTTCGGGGTTTCAGGGTTTCAGGGTTTCACGTTGTTGTTTTGGGTTATGTGTTCATGTTCAGCTTTCTCATTTAAAAACCATGGACAACTACCGCACTTCATTGTGGTCCGCCTCTCCTTCCCAGGAAGAAAAGCGTGACATGTTCACTCACTCTCAGAGACCCACTGCCATGTCACGTCCTGTTTTTCAACATCGGTAATTGGTTGACTTGCACATGTTGACAAGCTTTAAAAAATAAAATAAAAAAAAACTACTGCAGAGAAATCACTGTCAATTTTCCTGACCAAAACACTGACACAACATTCAAGCATTGCAAACCCCCATAGCCCACTTATTGAAGGGAGCTGGAAATAGCCCAATTGGGACCGGTCAGAAACCAGATGGTGCATGCTGGTCCTCCCACCCTCTACTCTCTGTGCTTCGTTTCACCAGCCTTCGTAAATCCATTTTCAAATCCGTCCACTCAAACTGAGTTTTATATATATATTTAATCCGTCCTTGGATTGGTTTTGACTGACATCAGTTCAAAGGTCAGGGTGGAGGGACATCAGACGTCGTCTTCACACACAGAGAAGAATATGGCCTTGAAAGACCTGCTTTTAATGAGATACCCAACCAGAGACAAGCTGCATAGACTGAAAAAGGCCTGGATAAGACCTGGATAAGACCTGAATAAGACCTGGATAAGACCTGGATAAGACCTGAATAAGACCTGGATAAGACCTGGATAAGACCAGAAGAAGACCTGAAGAAGACCTGAATAAGACTTGGATAAGACCTGGATAAGACCTGGATAAGATCTGAATAAGACTTGGATAAGACTTGGATAAGACCTGGATAAGACCTGAATAAGACCTGGATAAGACCTGGATAAGATCTGGATAAGACCAGAAGAAGACCTGAAGAAGACCTGAATAAGACTTGGATAAGACCTGGATAAGACCTGAATAAGATCTGAATAAGACTTGGATAAGACTTGGATAAGACCTGGATAAGACCTGGATAAGACCTGAGCAAGACCTGGATAAGACCTGAAAAAACCTGGATAAGACCTGGATAAGACCTGGATAAGACCTGAATAAGACCTGGATAAGACCTGAAAAAGACCTGGATAAGACCTGGTTAAGACCTGAAAAATACCTGAAAAAGACCTGGATAAGACCTGGTTAAGACCTGAAAAAGACCTGGATAAAACCTAGATAAAACCTAGATAAGACCTGAATAAGACCTGGATAAGACCTGAAAAAACCTGGATAAGACCTGGATAAGACCTGAAAAGACCTGGATAAGACCTGGATAAGACCTGAATAAGACCTGGATAAGACCTGAATAAGACCTGGATAAGACCTGGATAAGACCAGAAGAAGACCTGAAGAAGACCTGAATAAGACTTGGATAAGACCTGGATAAGACCTGGATAAGATCTGAATAAGACTTGGATAAGACTTGGATAAGACCTGGATAAGACCTGAATAAGACCTGGATAAGACCTGGATAAGATCTGGATAAGACCAGAAGAAGACCTGAAGAAGACCTGAATAAGACTTGGATAAGACCTGGATAAGACCTGAATAAGATCTGAATAAGACTTGGATAAGACTTGGATAAGACCTGGATAAGACCTGGATAAGACCTGAGCAAGACCTGGATAAGACCTGAAAAAACCTGGATAAGACCTGGATAAGACCTGGATAAGACCTGAATAAGACCTGGATAAGACCTGAATAAGACCTGGATAAGACCTGAAAAAGACCTGGATAAGACCTGGTTAAGACCTGAAAAAGACCTGGATAAGACCTGGATAAGACCTGAAAAAGACCTGAAAAGAACTGAAAAAGACCTGGATAAAACCTAGATAAGACCTGAATAAGACCTGGATAAGACCTGAAAAAGACCTGGATAAGACCTGGTTAAGACCTGAAAAAGACCTGGATAAAACCTAGATAAGACCTGGATAAGACCTGGATAAGACCTGGATAAGACCTGAAAAAGACCTGAACAAGATCTGAACTAGACCTGGATAAGACCTGAAAAAGACCTGGATAAGACCTGGTTAAGACCTGAAAAAGACCTGGATAAGACCTGGATAAGACCTGAAAAAGACCTGAAAAGAACTGAAAAAGACCTGAATAAGACCTGGATAAGACCTGGATAAGACCTGGATAAGACCTGAATAAGATCTGAATAAGACTTGGATAAGACTTGGATAAGACCTGGATAAGACCTGAAGAAGACCTGAAGAAGACCTGAATAAGACCTGGATAAGACCTGGATAAGACCTGAATAAGACCTGGATAAGACCTGAAAAGACCTGGATAAGATCTGGATAAAACCTGAAAAGACCTGGATAAGACCTGGATAAGACCTGAAAAAACCTGGATAAGACCTGGATAAGACCTGGATATGACCTGAGCAAGACCTGGATAAGACCTGGATAAGAACTGGATAAGACCTGAAAAAGACCTGAAAAAGACCTGAAAAAGAACTGGATAAAACCTCGATAAGACCTGGATAAGACCTGGATAA
>NC_060195.1:71667143-71689643 GCF_021184085.1 Oncorhynchus gorbuscha | reverse complement strand
GTGTGTGTGTGTGTGTGTGTGTGTGTGTGTGTGTGTGTGTGTGTGTGTGTGTGTGCGTGCGTGCTTGCAGAGCAGTAGTTTCAGAATGTGTTCCCCGACCCCTGCTGCTGTGGCTGACTGGACTCTGTCTGAGAAGGCTAATGACTAGCATTGTGCTGTAGATTGAAATATCTCTCCTGCTCTCCGGATGACAAATTAAAATTCAGTCAAGCATTGACTCTGTTATTATAATGGTCCTGAGGGAAATGCACTTTTCAACAGACAGAGATTGTGTTTAATTGAGTGGCATATTGATAGAGAATATTAATACCAGTGGGTTCTAGTTAATGCGGTATAGCAGTGTGTTTCTCTGTGTAAGGGATTAAGACAGATTACATAGGTAGATGAGCAGGAATATCTAGATACAGTATATTAGCAGGACTATGTAGATTACAGTAGATTTACAGGACTATGTAGATTACAGTAGATTTACGGGACTATGTAGATTACAGTAGATTTACAGGACTATGTAGATTACAGTAGATTATCAGGAATATGTAGATTACAGTAGATTAGTAGGACTATGTAGATTACATGTTGATTAGTAGGAATATGTAGATTACAGCAGATTAGCAGGAATATGCACATTACAGTAGATTAGTAGGAATATGTAGATTACAGCAGATTAGCAGGAATATGTAGATTACAGTAGATTAGCATGAATATGTAGATTACAGCAGAGTAGCAGGAATATGTAGATTACAGCAGATTAGCAGGAATGTTTAGATTACAGCAGATTACAGGAATGTTTAGATTACAGCAGATTAGCAGGAATGTGTAGATTACAGTATATTAGCAGGAATATGTAGATTACAGTAGATTAGCAGGAATATGTAGATTACAGCATATTAGCAGGAATATGTAGATTACAGTAGATTAGCATGAATATGTAATAATAAATAATAATATATGCCATTTAGCAGACGCTTTTATCCAAAGCGATTTACAGTCATGTGTGCATACATTCTACGTATGGGTGGTCCCGGGGATCGAACCCACTACCCTGGCGTTACAAGCGCCATGCTCTACCAACTGAGCTACAGAAGGACCACACGTAGGAATATGTAGATTACAGCAGATTAGCAGGAATATGCACATTACAGTAGATTAGTAGGAATATGTAGATTACAGCAGATTAGCAGTGATGTTACATTGCTGTCAAAGGTCAAGGGTTATAGGTCTTCCCGAAGGTAAAGAGTCACGTCACCAACATTTAGGGCGGCAAATCTCCATGCTGTCCCTTCTGGCCACGTCTGGCACCCTATTCCCCAGAGATGATAGTCCCTTCTGGCCACGTCTGGCACCCTATTCCCCAGAAATGGTAGTTTACTAACGTAGTAGCAGAGAATGAAATGTACATCCCAAATGTCACCCTATTCCTACATAGTGAACTACTTTAGACCAGAGCCCTATAGAACCCTATTCCCTATATAGTACACTACTTTAGACCAGAGCCCTATAGAACCCTATTCCCTATATAGTACACTACTTTAGACCAGAGCCCTATAGAACCCTATTCCCTATATAGTGCACTACTTTAGACCAGAGCCCTATAGAACCCTATTCCCTATATAGTGCACTACTTTAGACCAAGGCCCTATAGAACCCTATTCCTTATATAGTGCACTACTTTAGACCAGGGCCCTATAGAACCCTATTCCCTATATAGTGCACTACTTTAGATCAGAGCCCTATAGAACCCTATTCCCTATATAATGCACTACTTTAGACCAGGGCCCCATAGAACCCTATTCCCTATATAGTGCACTACTTTAGACCAGGGCCCTATAGAACCCTATTCCCTATATAGTACACTACTTTAGACCAGAGCCCTACAGAACCCTATTCCTTATATAGTGCACTACTTTAGACCAAGGCCCTATAGAACCCTATTCCTTATATAGTGCACTACTTTAGACCAGGGCCCTATAGAACCCTATTCCCTATATAGTGCACTACTTTAGACCAGAGCCCTATAGAACCCTATTCCCTATATAGTGCACTACTTTAGACCAGGGCCCTATAGAACCCTATTCCCTATATAGTGCACTACTTTAGACCAGAGCCCTATAGAACCCTATTCCTTATATAGTGCACTACTTTAGACCAGGGCCCTATAGAACCCTATTCCCTATATAGTGCACTACTTTAGACCAGAGCCCTATAGAACCCTATTCCCTATATAGTGCACTACTTTAGACCAGGGCCCTATAGAACCCTATTCCCTATATAGTGCACTACTTTAGACCAGAGCCCTATAGAACCCTATTCCTTATATAGTGCACTACTTTAGACCAGGGCCCTATAGAACCCTATTCCCTATATAGTGCACTACTTTTGACCAGAGTACATAGGGAATAGGGTGATATTTGAGAAACAACAGAGTCATCATGAGATAACACATTGAAGAAAGAGCTGGGGAGTCATGACAACCTCATTTAAACCTGGTGTGCACAACACACACTCTGATGACATCATGGCCAACCTCATTTAAACCTGGTGTGCACAACACACACTCTGATGACATCATGGCCAAACTCATCAAAACCTGGTGTGAACAACACACACTCTGATGACATCATGGCCAACCTCATCAAAACCTGGTGTGAACAACACACACTCTGATGACATCATGGCCAATCTCATCAAAACCTGGTGTGCACAACACACACTCTGATGACATCATGGCCAATCTCATTTAAACCTGGTGTGAACAACACACACTCTGATGACATCATGGCCAACCTCAACATTTAGGGAGACAAATCTCTATGTTGTCCCTTCTGGCCACGTCTGGCACCCTATTCCCCAGAGACGGTAGTCCCTTCTGGCCACGTCTGACACCCTACTCCCCAGAGACGGTAGTCCCTTCTGGCCACGTCTGGCACCCTATTCCCCAGAGACGGTAGTCCCTTCTGGCCACGTCTGGCACCCTATTCCCCAGAGACGGTAGTCCCTTCTGGCCACGTCTGGCACCCTATTCCCCAGAGACGGTAGTCCCTTCTGGCCACGTCTGGCACCCTATTCCCCAGAGACGGTAGTCCCTTCTGGTCATGTCTGGCACCCTATTCCCCAGAGACGATAGTCCCTTCTGGCCACGTCTGGCACCCTATTCCCCAGAGACGGTAGTCCCTTCTGGCCACGTCTGGCACCCTATTCCCCAGAGACGGTAGTCCCTTCTGGCCACTTCTGGCACCCTATTCCCCAGAGACGGTAGTCCCTTCTGGTCACGTCTGGCACCCTATTCCCCAGAGACGGTAGTCCCTTCTGGTCACGTCTGGCACCCTATTCCCCAGAGACGATAGTCCCTTCTGGCCACTTCTGACACCCTATTCCCCAGAGACGGTAGTCCCTTCCGGCCACGTCTGGCACACTATTCCCCAGAGACGGTAGTCCCTTCTGGCCACGTCTGGCACCCTATTCCCCAGAGACTGTAGTCCCTTCTGGCCACGTCTGGCACCCTATTCCAGAGAGACGGTAGTCCCTTCTGGCCACGTCTGGCACCCTATTCCCCAGAGACGGTAGTCCCTCCTGGCCACGTCTGACACCCTATTCCCCAGAGACGGTAGTCCCTCCTGGCCACGTCTGACACCCTACTCCCCAGAGACGGTAGTCCCTTCTGGCCACGTCTGACACCCTATTCCCCAGAGACGGTAGTCCCTTCTGGCCACGTCTGACACCCTATTCCCCAGAGACGGTAGTCCCTTCTGGCCACGTCTGGCACCCTATTCCCAGAGACGGTAGTCCCTTCTGGTCACGTCTGGCACCCTATTCCCCAGAGACGATAGTCCCTTCTGGCCACGTCTGGCACCCTATTCCCAGAGATGGTAGTCCCTTCTGGTCACGTCTGGCACCCTATTCCAGAGAGACGGTAGTCCCTTCTGGTCACGTCTGGCACCCTATTCCAGAGAGATGGTAGTCCCTTCTGGGACTACATCATTTTAGCTCCACAGATAAATTATTAGATTGATTCAACACTTGGATGTATCACAATGGCCTTCAGCTTAAATCAAGACAAGACCAAGTTATTCATTGTTGGAGCCAAAAGCACAGAGAGAGAATCTGGGCGTACATTTTAATTTACAGGTAATAGAGATAAAACCCCAGATAAAATACCTCGCTGTTATTTTAGATTCTGAACTCAATTTCTAATTACATTTTAGGAATTTGACCAAATTAGTTTTTTTTACCATCTGAGGAGCATTTCTAATGTTCTCTCTTAGACTGATACAGAGAGACTCGACCATACTTTTATTACAAGCAGGCTTGATCACTGTAATGCTCTCCTGTCTGGTCAACACAAGAAAGCCATTGGTCAACAGCAAAACATGCAGAATGCTGCAGCGTGGGTATTGACCAAGGCCAGATTGGAGTGTACACATTACAGCGGTTTTAATAAGGTCTCTGTACTGCTCCTGAGTTTTAGAATTCATTTTAAGATTTTTTTTTTAATCAATCCAAGATTGTGCCCCCCAATACATTTCAGGCATGTTATGTACGCAGTAGGTCCTCTGGCCTTTTAACTATCCTAAAGACTAGAACCAGGAGGCATGGAGAGGCAGCCTTTAGGTACTATACCCCCAACCTTTAGTTATTATGCCCCCAGTCTTTAGGTACTATACCCCCAACCTTTAGTTATTATGCCCCCAGCCTCTGGAATAGCTGCCAGAGAACCTGAGGAGGACCAAGAGGCATGGAGAGGCAGCCTTTAGTTATTATGCCCCCAGCCTCTGGAATAGCTGCCAGAGAACCTGAGGAGGACCAAGAGGCATGGAGTGGCAGTCTTTAGTTACTATGTCCCCAGCCTTTTGTTTATGCCCCCAGCCTCTGTTAATAGCCTGCCAGAGAACCTGATGGGGATGTCCCAAGCCTTTAATTACATGGAGTTACTATGGCAGCCTTTAGTTACTATGTCCCCAGCCTTTAGTTACTATGTCCCCAGTACTTTAGTTACTATGTCCCCAGCCTTTAGTTACTATGTCCCCAGCCTTTAGTTACTATGTCCCCAGCCTTTAGTTACTATGTCCCCAGCCTTTAGTTACTATGTCCCCAGCCTTTAGTTACTATGTCCCCAGCCTTTAATTACTGTGTCCCCAGCCTCTGGCTGCCAGAGAACCTGAAGGGGCCGAAACTGTGGAAATGTGTAAAAGACATTTGATTAAAAAACAAATATTTTTCCATTTTAATTTCAGAGAAATCGCTCTGCTGCTACTTTGCCTATGCTTGTCATCAGCAAGGGAATTTTTCTTAGGATAAATCAAAACAGAATGGAGTTAGTTAAGAACAGGAACAATCCTAGAGGAAAACCTGGTTCAGCTTTCCACCAGACACTGGGAGATGAATTCCTGAGTGGCCTAATTACAGTTTGACTTAAATCGTCTTGAAAAAAATAAAAAAGACTTGACAATGGCTGTCGCTCAACGATCAACAACCATCACTACAGAGATAGATGAAGTTAAAGTGAGTATAACAGACAAATACTGTTCAATCCAGGTGTGCAAACCGCTTAGAGAATTACCCAGGAAACACTCACAGCTGTAATCGCTCTTAGAGAATTACCCAGAAACACTCACACCTGTAATCACACTTCGAGAATTACCCAGAAACACTCACACCTGTAATCACACTTCGAGACTTATCCAGAAACACTCACAGCTGTACTGTTCAATCCTTGAAAGGTGTGCAAACGCTCTTAGAGAATTACCCAGAAACACTCACACCTGTAATCGCTCTTAGAGAATTACCCAGAAACACTCACAGCTGTAATCGCTCTTAGAGAATTACCCAGAAACACTCACACCTGTAATCACACTTCGAGACTTACCCAGAAACACTCACAGCTGTAATCGCTCTTAGAGAATTACCCAGAAACACTCACACCTGTAATCACACTTCGAGACTTACCCAGAAACACTCACAGCTGTAATCGCTCTTAGAGAATTACCCAGAAACACTCACAGCTGTAATCACTCTTAGAGAATTACCCAGAAACACTCACAGCTGTAATCACACTTCGAGAATTACCCAGAAACACTCACAGCTGTAATCACACTTCGAGACTTACCCAGAAACACTCACAGCTGTAATCGCTCTTAGAGAATTACCCAGAAACACTCACAGCTGTAATCACATTCGAGAATTACCCAGAAACACTCACAGCTGTAATCACTCTTAGAGAATTACCCAGAAACACTCACAGCTGTAATCACATTCGAGAATTACCCAGAAACACTCACAGCTGTAATCACTCTTAGAGAATTACCCAGAAACACTCACAGCTGTAATCACTCTTAGAGAATTACCCAGAAACACTCACAGCTGTAATCACATTCGAGAATTACCCAGAAACACTCACAGCTGTAATCACTCTTAGAGAATTACCCAGAAACACTCACAGCTGTAATCACTCTTAGAGAATTACCCAGAAACACTCACAGCTGTAATCACTCTTAGAGAATTACCCAGAAACACTCACAGCTGTAATCACATTCGAGAATTACCCAGAAACACTCACAGCTGTAATCACTCTTAGAGAATTACCCAGAAACACTCACAGCTGTAATCACTCTTAGAGAATTACCCAGAAACACTCACAGCTGCCAAAGGTGATTCTAACATGTATTCACTCAGCAGGTTGATTACTTATCAAATCAATATATTTATTCGTTTTATTTAAAAAATATATATTTAAAAAAGATGATAGAATTGTTGTTCAGATTGTTTGAAGATACTGTTGCTAGTGGCTCTGTCTCAAATGACACCCTAACTCCCATAGGACACAGGTAACAGAAGTACACGACTGTAGAGGGAATAGAGTTGTATTTGGAATGCACAGAGTAAACTCTAAGAACCTCTTGGAAAGTTCAATTTGGAATGCACAGAGTGAACTCTAAGAACCTCTTGGAAAGTTCTCTTTGGAATGCACAGAGTGAACTCTAAGAACCTCTTGGAAAGTTCTCTTTGGAATGCACAGAGTGAACTCTAAGAACCTCTTGGAAAGTTCTCTTTGGAATGCACAGAGTGAACTCTAAGAACCTCGTGGAAAGTTCTCTTTGGAATGTTGCCACTTTTCATTGGCTGCCCTGTCCGGCCTTGTTGACTGCTGAGTGATAGATGTCACCCTGTGAGACAGTCTAATCCTGGACTCCATTTGGTGCTGTGTGTCACACTGATCCTGTGTGGCAGGCTGGCAGACAGACTTTTGTCTCCTCTGCCTGTTAGTCTCTTGTCTTCTCCGGTACAGGCCACAATGTCCTTCCTGTAACTAGTCTTTGTCTGTATTGGTACATTTCGCAATTGTCCTTCCTGTAACTGTACAGAGACGACTAAAATAAGGTAAGCAGCCTTGTCCGAGCCAGAACGGCCAATAGGACAGGAGCCTGTTACTGTAGTCTATTACACAACAGACCCAGATCAGACTGTCCTGTCTATTACACAGCAGACCCAGATCAAACTGTATGGTTTGTCTATTACACAACAGACCCAGATCAAACTGTATGGTTTGTCTATTACACAACAGACCCAGATCAAACTGTTCTGTCTATTACACAACAGACCCAGATCAAACTGTTCTGTCTATTACACAACAGACCCAGATCAAACTGTTCTGTCTATTACACAACAGACCCAGATCAAACTGGATGGTTTGTCTATTACACAGCAGACCCAGATAAAACTGGATGGTTTGTCTATTACACAACAGACCCAGATCAAACTGTTCTGTCTATTACACAACAGACCCAGATCAAACTGTTCTGTCTATTACACAGCAGACCCAGATCAGACTGTTCTGTCTATTACACAGCAGACCCAGATCAAACTGTTCTGTCTATTACACAACAGACCCAGATCAAACTGTTCTGTCTATTACACAACAGACCCAGATCAAACTGTTCTGTCTATTACACAGCAGACCCAGATCAGACTGTTCTGTCTATTACACAGCAGACCCAGATCAAACTGTTCTGTCTATTACACAACAGACCCAGATCAAACTGTTCTGTCTATTACACAGCAGACCCAGATCAAACTGTTCTGTCTATTACACAACAGACCCAGATCAAACTGTTCTGTCTATTACACAGCAGACCCAGATCAAACTGTTATGTCTATTACACAACAGACCCAGATCAAACTGTTCTGTCTATTACACAGCAGACCCAGATCAAACTGGATGGTTTGTCTATTACACAACAGACCCAGATCAAACTGTTCTGTCTATTACACAGCAGACCCAGATCAGACTGTTCTGTCTATTACACAACAGACCCAGATCAAACTGTTCTGTCTATTACACAGCAGACCCAGATCAAACTGTTCTGTCTATTACACAGCATACCCAGATCAGACTGTTCTGTCTATTACACAACAGACCCAGATCAAACTGTTTTGTCTATTACACAACAGACCCAGATCAGACTGTTCTGTCTATTACACAACAGACCCAGATCAGACTGTTCTGTCTATTACACAACAGACCCAGATCAAACTGGATGGTTTGTCTATTACACAGCAGACCCAGATAAAACTGGATGGTTTGTCTATTACACAACAGACCCAGATCAAACTGTTGTCTATTACACAACAGACCCAGATCAAACTGTTATGTCTATTACACAACAGACCCAGATCAAACTGTTCTGTCTATTACACAGCAGACCCAGATCAAACTGTTCTGTCTATTACACAACAGACCCAGATCAAACGGTTCTGTCCATTACACCAGCTGTCAGAGCAGCTCACAGATTACTGCACCTGTACATAGCCCATCTATAATTTAGCCCAAACAACTACCTCTCCCCCTACTGTATTTATTTATTTTGCTCCTTTGCACCCCATTATTTATATCTCTACTTTGCACATTCTTCCACTGCAAATCTACCATTCCAGTGTTTTACTTGCTATATTGTATTTACTTTGCCACCATGGCCTTTTTTTGGTCTCCTGTGGGAAGAGGGAGGCTCTCTCTCTCTTTCTCTCCCTCCCTCCCTCCCTCCCTCCCTCCCTCCCTCCCTCCCTCCCTCCCTCCCTCCCTCCCTCCCTCCCTCCCTCCCTCCCTCCCTCCCTCCCTCCCCCTCCCTCCCTCCCTCCCTCCCTCCCTCCCTCCCTCCCTCCCTCCCTCTCTCTCTCTCTCTCTCTCTCTCTCTCTCTCTCTCTCTCTCTCTCTCTCTCTCTCTCTCTCTCTCTCTCTCTCTCTCTCTCTCTCTCTCTCTCTCTCTCTCTCTCTCTCTCTCTCAGAGGAAGAGGAGAGGTGAATCTGGTCTCCTTTGGGAAGAGGGAGGCTGTCTCTCCCTTTCTCTCCCTCTATCTCTCTCTCTCTCAGAGGAAGAGGAGAGGTGAATCTGGTCTCCTGTGGGAAGAGGGAGGCTTTCTCTCCCTTTCTCTCCCTCTATCTCTCTCTCGCTCTCTCTTTTTCTCCCTTTCTCTCGCTCTCTCTCACTCTCGCTCTCTCTCTCTCTCTCTCACTCTCTCTCTCTCTCTCTATCTCTCTCTCTCTCTCTCTCTTTCTCTCGCTCTCTCTCTTTCTCCCTTTCTCTCGCTCTCTCTCTCTCACTCTCTCTCTCTCTCTCTCTCTGTTCTCAAGGAGAAAGACACACACACACACACACACACACACACACACACACACACACACACACACACACACACACACACACACACACACACACACACACACACACACACACACACACACACACACACACACACACACACACACACACACGCATTGTTTCCATCTCACTCCCTCCTCTTCCTCCTCCTCCTCTTCCTCGTCCTCCTCGTCCTCCTCTTCCTCACTCCCTCCTCTCTCACATATTCCTCCTCTTCCTCCTAGTCCTCCTCTTCCTCACTCCCTCCTCTCTCACATCTTCATCCTCCTCTTCCTCCTCCTCACTCCCTCCTCTCTCACATCTCCCTCCTCCTCCTCTTCCTCCTCCTCACTCCCTCCTCTCTCACATCTTCCTCCTCCTCCTCCTCCTCCTCCTCTTCCTCCTCCTCACTCCCTCCTCTCTCACATCTTCCTCCTCCTCCTCTTGCTATTCCCCACCATGCCTTTGTCTTCCTCCTCTTTATCCCTCTCTGTTCCTTCTCCCCCCCCTCTCCATCTGCTACAACACCCCAACCTCGTCTCTCCTCAGGCAGAGTTAAGCAGAGTTAGTGCTTGTTAACATGAGAAACTTTCCAAAGGTGTGTTTGTGTGTTGTGATTTTGTCTGCACTTAAGGCACAGATAACTCCCAGCAGAGACAGACACTCAGAGCCTAAGCTGTGTTTACCTGGGGATTTGTGTCAGATTTACATTAGGGCCAAGCAAACACACGTACACACACTTAAGAACACGGACACACCAGAATGAACACACACACACACACACACTGAAGAACTTGGACACACCAGGATGTGCACACACACACACGCACACGCTGAAGAGCGTGGACACACTAGAATGAACAGACACGAACACACAAACTGAAGAACAAAGACACACCAGAACGAACACACACACACACCCACACACACACACACACACACACACACACACACACACACACACACACACACACACACACACACACACACACACACACACACACACACACACACACACACACACACACACACACACTGAAGAACGAGGACTAACAAGAACAAACCAAACACAAATTATTTAGTTTCATCATTCCTATTATAGTTAATAACATCTCCATGGTGATTTAGTTTCATCACTCCTATTGTAGTTAATAACATCTCCATGGTGATTTAGTTTCATCACTCCTATTGTAGTTAATAACATCTCCATGGTGATTTAGTTTCATCACTTCTATTGTAGTTAATAACATCTCCATGGTGATTTAGTTTCATCACTCCTATTATAGTTAATAACATCTCCATGGTGATTTAGTTTCATCACTCCTATTATAGTTAATAACATCTCCATGATGATTTAGTTTCATCACTCCTATTGTAGTTAATAACATCTCCATGGTGATTTAGTTTCATCACTCCTATTATAGTTAATAACATCTCCATGGTGATTTAGTTTCATCACTCCTATTATAGTTAATAACATCTCCATGGTGATTTAGTTTCATCACTCCTATTGTAGTTAATAACATCTCCATGGTGATTTAGTTTCATCACTCCTATTGTAGTTAACATCTCCATGGTGATTTAGTTTCATCACTCCTATTGTAGTTAATAACATCTCCATGGTGATTTAGTTTCATCACTCCTATTGTAGTTAACATCTCCATGGTGATTTAGTTTCATCACTCCTATTGTAGTTAATAACATCTCCATGGTGATTTAGTTTCATCACTCCTATTGTAGTTAATAACATCTCCATGGTGATTTAGTTTCATCACTCCTATTATAGTTAATAACATCTCCATGGTGATTTAGTTTCATCACTCCTATTGTAGTTAACATCTCCATGGTGATTTAGTTTCATTCTATTGTAGTTAATAACATCTCCATGGTGATTTAGTTTCATCACTCCTATTGTAGTTAATAACATCTCCATGGTGATTTAGTTTCATCACTCCTATTATAGTTAATAACATCTCCATGGTGATTTAGTTTCATCACTCCTATTGTAGTTAACATCTCCATGGTGATTTAGTTTCATCACTCCTATTATAGTTAATAACATCTCCATGGTGATTTAGTTTCATCACTCCTATTGTAGTTAATAACATCTCCATGGTGATTTAGTTTCATCTATTATAGTTAATAACATCTCCATTGATTTAGTTATAGTTATTAACATCTCCATGGTGATTTAGTTTCATCACTCCTATTATAGTTAATAACATCTCCATGGTGATTTAGTTTCATCACTCCTATTATAGTTAATAACATCTCCATGGTGATTTAGTTTCATCACTCCTATTATAGTTAACATCTCCATGGTGATTTAGTTTCATCACTCCTATTATAGTTAATAACATCTCCATGGTGATTTAGTTTCATCACTCCTATTATAGTTAATAACATCTCCATGGTGATTTAGTTTCATCACTCCTATTATAGTTAATAACATCTCCATGGTGATTTAGTTTCATCATCTATTGTAGTTAATAACATCTCCATGGTGATTTAGTTTCATCACTCCTATTATAGTTAATAACATCTCCATGGTGATTTAGTTTCATCACTCCTATTATAGTTAATAACATCTCCATGGTGATTTAGTTTCATCACTCCTATTGTAGTTAATAACATCTCCATGGTGATTTAGTTTCATCACTCCTATTATAGTTAATAACATCTCCATGGTGATTTAGTTTCATCACTCCTATTATTTAGTTAATAACATCTCCATGGTGATTTAGTTTCATCACTCCTATTATAGTTAATAACATCTCCATGGTGATTTAGTTTCATCACTCCTATTATAGTTAACATCTCCATGGTGATTTAGTTTCATCACTCCTATTATAGTTAATAACATCTCCATGGTGATTTAGTTTCATCACTCCTATTATAGTTAATAACATCTCCATGGTGATTTAGTTTCATCACTCCTATTATAGTTAATAACATCTCCATGGTGATTTAGTTTTCACTCCTATTATAGTTAATAACATCTCCTGGTGATTTAGTTTCATCACTCCTATTGTAGTTAACATCTCCATGGTGATTTAGTTTCATCACTCCTATTATAGTTAATAACATCTCCATGGTGATTTAGTTTCATCACTCCTATTGTAGTTAATAACATCTCCATGGTGATTTAGTTTCATCACTCCTATTATAGTTAATAACATCTCCATGGTGATTTAGTTTCATCACTCCTATTATAGTTAATAACATCTCCATGGTGATTTAGTTTCATCACTCCTATTATAGTTAATAACATCTCCATTGATTTAGTTAATAACATCTCCATGGTGATTTAGTTTCATCACTCCTATTATAGTTAATAACATCTCCATGGTGATTTAGTTTCATCACTCCTATTATAGTTAATAACATCTCCATGGTGATTTAGTTTCATCACTCCTATTGTAGTTAACATCTCCATGGTGATTTAGTTTCATCACTCCTATTATAGTTAATAACATCTCCATGGTGATTTAGTTTCATCACTCCTATTATAGTTAATAACATCTCCATGGTGATTTAGTTTCATCACAACCTATTATAGTTAATAACATCTCCATGGTGATTTAGTTTCATCACTCCTATTGTAGTTAATAACATCTCCATGGTGATTTAGTTTCATCACTCCTATTATAGTTAATAACATCTCCATGGTGATTTAGTTTCATCACTCCTATTATAGTTAATAACATCTCCATGGTGATTTAGTTTCATCACTCCTATTGTAGTTAATAACATCTCCATGGTGATTTAGTTTCATCACTCCTATTATAGTTAATAACATCTCCATGGTGATTTAGTGTCATCACTCCTATTATAGTTAACATCTCCATGGTGATTTAGTTTCATCACTCCTATTGTAGTTAATAACATCTCCATGGTGATTTAGTTTCATCACTCCTATTATAGTTAATAACATCTCCATGGTGATTTAGTGTCATCACTCCTATTATAGTTAATAACATCTCCATGGTGATTTAGTTTCATCACTCCTATTATAGTTAATAACATCTCCATGGTGATTTAGTTTCATCACTCCTATTGTAGTTAATAACATCTCCATGGTGATTTAGTTTCATCACTCCTATTATAGTTAATAACATCTCCATGGTGATTTAGTGTCATCACTCCTATTATAGTTAACATCTCCATGGTGATTTAGTTTCATCACTCCTATTGTAGTTAATAACATCTCCATGGTGATTTAGTTTCATCACTCCTATTATAGTTAATAACATCTCCATGGTGATTTAGTGTCATCACTCCTATTATAGTTAACATCTCCATGGTGATTTAGTTTCATCACTCCTATTGTAGTTAATAACATCTCCATGGTGATTTAGTTTCATCACTCCTATTATAGTTAATAACATCTCCATGGTGATTTAGTGTCATCACTCCTATTATAGTTAATAACATCTCCATGGTGATTTAGTTTCATCACTCCTATTGTAGTTAATAACATCTCCATGGTGATTTAGTTTCATCACTCCTATTGTAGTTAATAACATCTCCATGGTGATTTAGTTTCATCACTCCTATTATAGTTAATAACATCTCCATGGTGATTTAGTTTCATCACTCCTATTATAGTTAATAACATCTCCATGGTGATTTAGTTTCATCACTCCTATTATAGTTAATAACATCTCCATGGTGATTTAGTTTCATCACTCCTATTGTAGTTAACATCTCCATGGTGATTTAGTTTCATCACTCCTATTATAGTTAATAACATCTCCATGGTGATTTAGTTTTAAAATATATTATATGACGTAGTCATCTCAGATGAGTTTGTTTCTAATTAAGCTGGTGTTTGTTCGATATACTGGAACAGTTTAGTTAGGCCCGAGACGAAACCTTTGTTTTGGTTATTTATTTATTTATTTTGTCCTACCAAAACATCTTGTCTTGACGCAAATCTAGGGTTGATAGAGCCGTTCAGTCTTTTTGTTCTGTATCTATGGACTCGACCCAGTCGTTCAGTCTTTTTGTTCTGTATCTGTGGACTCGACCCAGTCGTTCAGTCTTTTTGTTCTGTATCTATGGACCCGACCCAGTCGTTCAGTCTTTTTGTTCTGTATCTGTGGACTCGACCCAGTCGTTCAGTCTTTTTGTTCTGTATCTATGGACCCGACCCAGTCGTTCAGTCTTGTTGTTCTGTATCTATGGGACGCGACCCAGTCGTTCAGTCTTTTTGTTCTGTATCTATGGACCCGACCCAGTCGTTCAGTCTTTTTGTTCTGTATCTATGGACTCGACCCAGTCGTTCAGTCTTGTTGTTCTGTATCAATACACTCGACCCAGTCGTTCAGTCTTTTCGTTCTGTATCTATGGACCCGACCCAGTCGTTCAGTCTTTTTGTTCTGTATCTATGGACACGACCGAGTCGTTCAGTCTTTTTGTTCTGTATCTATGGGACGCGACCCAGTCGTTCAGTCTTATTGTTCTGTATCTATGGGACGCGACCCAGTCGTTCAGTCTTTTTGTTCTGTATCTATGGACTCGACCCAGTCGTTCAGTCTTTTTGTTCTGTATCTATGGGACGCGACCCAGTCGTTCAGTCTTTTTGTTCTGTATCTATGGACTCGACCCAGTCGTTCAGTCTTTTTGTTCTGTTTCTATGGACTCGACCCAGTCGTTCAGTCTTTTTGTTCTGTATCTATGGACGCGACCCAGTCGTTCGTTTTCAATGTTCCATTGCCATGCTGGCTGGCAGCGTTCTTATCCCTTGTTTGCTAGCTTAGCCAACTACGGCTAAAATGTCAGAATATCAGCCAAGTAGCTGCATTTGTTTAAGCTGTTTTCCAGTGACATTTCTTTGGATCCATAACAATGAGCTAATGAGGTGTGATTCCACCTGGCAGAGAAAATGAACTGTCTCTTCAGGACACTGTTGTTCAGAGGAGCAAGCCAACAACACAGCTAACACATTCACTTCAAACTGAACGTTTTATTTGAACTGTTTTCTGTCGATATAAATGTTTTTTTTTACATCCATAAAAATTGTTATTGCTGATTCATGATTTCTATTGGCTGAGAAAAGCTGCCTGTCTGTATCTCTCTCGTCCGGCCTCCAGACTCCAGACACGTTCATTACCACGGGGCGGCTGGAAATCGCAGTCTAAAAGACATGTGATATAATGTCTAGATAACTTTTTTATAGTGGAGATCAAGTTTATAAATTGCCCGGCTGGGCTGATGAGACAGTGGATTGTGCAGTCAGACGGACCGGAGTAAATTGGGCATTTCAACGTCATAGATTTCCCCCCCGGTTGGTAACATGTGGAATAGACACCAGCTGGAATGCGATTTTAACCAATCAGCATTCAGGATTGTACCCACCCGTTGTATAATTGATGATAACGAATACTGGTCCAAAACCTTGATTTACATCAACTTTCTATCATATCAGTTTCACCTTATATAATGAAGGCTAGATAGACTGTTATGTGTCGCACCACTTTCCTTAATAATAATAATGAAGGCTAGATAGACATAGATCTTCCCCCGGTTAGCCGGGAGTAACTTGCAGAACAGACATCAGGTGGCATGCACTTTTAACCAATCAGCATTCAGGATTAGACCCACCCGCTGTAAAAAAAAAAAAGTGCAACATGTCATTGGTCAGAGAGGAAATAGTACGAGTCAATCCCAGACGAACGATATCTCTGCCTCAGAACTAGTGAAGTCACGTCATTACCTGGAGCTGAGAGGAGAGATCAAAGTTCCCTGAAGAACGGAGAAAGACAAGAGGGTGTTTGTTTTGATGTGTTCAATGTCACTGCCTTCGCTTGTCCTTTATTGGTTAATCAATTAACCCCAGAGGGGCCAATCAGGCACCAAGGATTCATTGCCAACAGCCCCTGATCCTCCTCGACCTTCATCCCTGCTGCTGGACTCTGCCCCGAGAGGGGAAACAGAGAGATCCATGTTTTTATGTTTTTAATAGGTCTCTATGGAGCCTGTTTTTCTAGTCCTCTCCTACACACACACACACACACACACACACACACACACACACACACACACACACACACACACACACACACACACACACACACACACACACACACACACACACACACACACACACACACACACACACACACACACACACACTCACACAACACAACAGTCCTCACATACACACACACACACACACACACACACACACACACACACACACACACACACACACACACACACACACACACACACACACACACACACACACACACACACACACACACACACACACACACACACACACACACACACACACACACACACCAACAGTCCTCACATACAACACACATCCACACACACACACACACACACACACACACACACACACACACACACACACACACACACACACACACACACACACACACACACACACACACACACACACACACACACACACACACACACACACACACACACACCAACAGTCCTCACACACACACACACACATACAACACACATCCACACATACCCACACACACACACACACTGACAGTCCAAACACACACACACACACACACACACTAGGTTCAGGTGGTAGAGCAAGTGTTGAGTAGACTTGAAAACCGTTTGCATTCTGTCACTAGCGTTTCACACACACACACACACACACACACACACACACACACACACACACACACACACACACACACACACACACACACACACACACACACACACACACACACACACACACACACACACACACACACACACACACACACACACACACACACACACACACACACACACTAGGTTCAGGTCGTAGAGCAAGTGTTGAGTAGACTTGAAAACCGTTTGTATTCTGTCACGTTTCACACGTTGGTAATCAATAACTGATTAACTGATTAAGAGAAATGGATTAAATGGGTTAAAAAGGAAACATCTAAGTTTTCTTCCCTCAAGTGAGACTGAGATGGAGAGACGGAGAGATGTTTCACTGCCCGTCTAAAACAAGAGATCTCAGAGATGGAGAGATGGAGAGATGTTTCACTGCCCGTCTAAAACAAGAGATATCAGAGATGGAGAGATGGAGAGATGTTTCACTGCCCGACTAAAACAAGAGATCTCAGAGATGGAGAGATGGAGAGATGTTTCACTGCCCGTCTAAAACAAGAGACATAGATGGAGAGATGGAGAGATGTTTCACTGCCTGACTAAAACAAGAGACAGAGAGACAGAGAGACAGAGAGACAGAGAGACAGTGAGACAGTGAGACAGTGAGACAGTGAGACAGTGAGACAGTGAGACAGAGAGAGACAGAGAGACAGAGAGAGACAGAGAGAGACAGAGAGACAGAGAGAGACAGAGAGACAGAGAGAGACAGAGAGACAGAGAGACAGAGAGACAGAGAGACAGAGAGATGTTTCACTGCCCGTCTAAAACAACAGACAGAGAGACAGAGAGACAGAGAGACAGAGAGACAAAGAGACAGAGAGACAGAGAGACAGAGAGACAGAGAGACAGAGAGACAGAGAGACAGAGAGACTGAGAGACAGAGAGACTGAGAGAGACATAGAGACAGAGAGACAGAGAGACAGAGAGAGACAGAGAGACAGAGAGAGACAGAGAGAGACAGAGAGAGACAGAGAGAGACAGAGAGACAGAGAGACAGAGAGACAGAGAGAGACAGAGAGAGACAGAGAGAGAGAGACAGATAGACAGAGAGAGAGAGACAGAGAGACAGAGAGACAGAGAGACAGAGAGAGGGAGAGACGGAGAGACAGAGAGAGAGAGAGACAGAGAGAGAGAGAGAGAGACAGAGAGAGAGAGAGACACAGAGAGACTGAGAGAGTGAGAGAGACAGAGAGACATAGAGACAGAGGGAGAGAGAGACAGAGAGACAGAGAGAGACAGAGAGACAGAGAGACAGAGAGAGACAGAGGGAGAGAGAGAGACAGAACAAACACCTAAGACCTGGTTATAATGTGTGTTTATGTTGTGTGTGTGTGTTTATGTGGTGTGTGTATGTGTGTGTGTGCGTGTATGCGGGGTGTGTGTGTGTTTATGTGGTGTGTGTGTGGGTTTATGTGGTGTGTGTGTGTTTATGTGGTGTGTGTGTGTGTGTGTTTATGTGGTGTGTGTGTGTGTGTATGCGGGGTGTGTATGTGTTTATGTGGTGTGTGTGTGTGTTTATGTCGTGTGTGTGTGTGTGTGTGTGTGTGTGTATGCAGGGTGTGTGTGCATTTATGTGGTGTGTGTGTGTGTTTATGTCATGTGTGAGTGTGTTTATGCGGTGTGTGTGTGTGTTTATGCGGGGTGTGTATTTAGGGCAATCATGGTAATCATGGTCCGGTCTGGGACCGGGGGGGGGGGGTTATGGAGCTGAGTAGACGAGGGAGGAAGACTGACTCTCTGTGTGAGACGACCATTTATCTTAATCTCCAATGACCTACATCTTCTCCTGCAGACTCTTCCTCACCATCCTCTCCTTTAACCAGAATGTCCCGCTGCACCGTCCTCCGTTCGCCATCCTCTCCTTTAACCAGAATGTCCTGCTGCACCGTCCTCCGTTCGCCATCCTCTCCTTTAACCAGAATGTCCCGCTGCACCGTCCTCCGTTCACCATCCTCTCCTTTAACCAGAATGTCCCGCTGCACCGTCCTCCGTTCACCATCCTCTCCTTTAACCAGAATGTCCCGCTGCACCGTCCTCCATTCACCATCCTCTCCTTTAACCAGAATGTCCCGCTGCACCGTCCTCCGTTCACCATCCTCTCCTTTAACCAGAATGTCCCGCTGCACCGTCCTCCGTTCACCATCCTCTCCTTTAACCAGAATGTCCCGCTGCACCGTCCTCCATTCACCATCCTCTCCTTTAACCAGAATGTCCCGCTGCACCGTCCTCCGTTCACCATCCTCTCCTTTAACCAGAATGTCCCGCTGCACCGTCCTCCGTTCACCATCCTCTCCTTTAACCAGAATGTCCAGCTGCACCGTCCTCCGTTCACCATCCTCTCCTTTAACCAGAATGTCCCGCTGCACCGTCCTCCGTTCCCCATCCTCTCCTTTAACCAGAATGTCCTGCTGCACCGTCCTCCGTTCGCCATCCTCTCCTTTAACCGGAATTGATGACAGTGACCTTTTAATCGGCAGCCATATTCAGTCATTCAGCACAACAGCGTTTCAGCATATATCCCCCCAAAAAACTAATAAATTACAGCGATGGGAAATGAAACAAGATGACCCCGTCGTACAAAGAAAGTTAATCCTCAATCAAGAACATTTGAGGAGTTGACTCGCAGAGCAGCGATGGTGTAGAAATCTCCTCGGCTTGTAGAGCCTGGAGGGTTTAACAGGAAAATGAGCGGAGCTGTTGCACACACACACACACACACACACACACACACACACACACACACACACACACACACACACACACACACACACACACACACACACACACACACACACACACACACACACACACACACACACACACACACACACACACACACACACACACACACACACACACACAGTCTTGTACAGCTAAACTTGTGAGACACAATTCATTCCCTTTCAAAATCCTATTTTCCTTAACCCCTAACCCCAAAGCTGACCCTAACCTTAAACCCACAGTCTTACCTTTACCAACTTACCATCTCAGGATGCCTGTTTGGCCCTGTCCGGGGGTATCGTCGAACGGGGCCACAGTGTCTCCTGACCCCTCCTGTCTCAGCCTCCAGTATTTATGCTGCAGTAGTTTATGTGTCGGGGGGCCAGGGTCAGTTTGTTATATCTGGAGTATTTCTCCTGTCTTATTCAGTGTCCTGTGTGAATTTAAGTATGCTCTCTCTCTCTATTTCTTTCTTTCTTTCTCTCTCTCTCTCTCTCTCTCTCTCTCTCTCTCTCTCTCTCTCTCTCTCTCTCTCTCTCTCTCTCTCTCTCTCTCTCTCTCTCTCTCTCTCTGGCCACCCCTCTAGCCTGGTTCTCTTTCTCCCTCCCTCCCTCCCTCCCTCCCTCCCTATCTGGCACAGCCAGAAGAGGACTGGCCACCCCTCATAGCCTGGTTCCTCTCTACCCGGTACAGCCAGAAGAGGACTGGTCACCCCTCATAGCCTGGTTCCGCTCTACCTGGTACAGCCAGAAGAGGACTGGCCACCCCTCATAGCCTGGTTCCTCTCTCCCCAGTACAGCCAGAAGAGGACTGGCCACCCCTCATAGCCTGGTTCCTCTCTACCTGGTACAGCCAGAAGAGGACTGGCACACCTCATAGCCTGGTTCCTCTCCACCCAGTACAGCCAGAAGAGGACTGGCCACCTCTCATAGCCTGGTTCCTCTCTACCCAGTACAGCCAGAAGAGGACTGGCCACCCCACATAGCCTGGTTCCTCTCTAGGTTTCTTCCAAGGTTTTGTCCTTTCTAGGGAGTTTTTCCTAGCCACCGTGCTTCTACACCTGCATTGCTTTCTGTTTGGGGTTTTAGGCCCAGTCTCCCAACCCTAGCTCCTAACCCTAGGTCCTAACCCTAATCGTATGACCCTAGCTCCTAACCCTAGAAACTAACCCTAGCTCCTAACCCTAGGGCCTAACCCTAACCCTATAACCCTAGCTCTCAACCCTAGCTCCTAACCCTTACACTAATTCTGACCTTAAACCTAAACCCCCTAGAAATAGAATTTGACTTGTGGGGTCCAACAAAATGTCCCCATCTGGTCAACTTTTAGTTTGTTTACTATTGTTGTGGGGACTTCTGATCCTCACAAGAAGACACACACACACACACACACACACACACACACACACACACACACACACACACACACACACACACACACACACACACACACACACACACACACACACACACACACACACACACACACACACACACACACACACACACACACACACACACACTACTTTGAATGGTGTGTTAGACTGGAGTGGAAGGATAATTGGAGGAAATAATAGGAGATCTGTTAAATGGAATAGGAGGTCTGTGTAATATGGAATAGGAGGTCTGTGGAATAGGAGGTCTGTGTAATATGGAATAGGAGGTCTGTGTAATATGGAATAGGAGGTCTGTGTAATATGGAATAGGAGGTCTGTGGAATATGGAATAGGAGGTCTGTGTAATATGGAATAGGAGGTCTGTGTAATATGGAATAGGAGGTCTGTGGAATAGGAGGTCTGTGTAATATGGAATAGGAGGTCTGTGTAATATGGAATATAGGAGGTCTGTGGAATATGGAATAGGAGGTCTGTGGAATAGGAGGTCTGTGTAATATGGAATAGCAGGTCTGTGGAATAGGAGGTCTGTGGAATATGGAATAGGAGGTCTGTGTAATATGGAATAGCAGGTCTGTGGAATAGGAGGTCTGTGTAATATAGAATAGGAGGTCTGTGTAATATGGAATAGGAGGTCTGTGGAATATGGAATAGGAGGTCTGTGGAATAGGAGGTCTGTGTAATATGGAATAGGAGGTCTGTGTAATATGGAATAGGAGGTCTGTGTAATATGGAATAGGAGGTCTGTGGAATAGGAGGTCTGTGTAATATGGAATAGGAGGTCTGTGGAATAGGAGGTCTGTGTAATATGGAATAGGAGGTCTGTGGAATAGGAGGTCTGTGTAATATGGAATAGGAGGTCTGTGGAATATGGAATAGGAGGTCTGTGGAATAGGAGGTCTGTGTAATATGGAATAGGAGGTCTGTGGAATATGGAATAGGAGGTCTGTGTAATATGGAATAGCAGGTCTGTGGAATAGGAGGTCTGTGTAATATAGAATAGGAGGTCTGTGTAATATGGAATAGGAGGTCTGTGGAATATGGAATAGGAGGTCTGTGGAATAGGAGGTCTGTGTAATAGGAGGTCTATGTAAT